>NW_019214335.1:10791-79613 GCF_002532875.2 Varroa jacobsoni
GTATGGGGCCGATTTAACCAACCGACAAATCTTACTCATGGTGTCCAATTTTTGTTTAGTTTAATCTATAGTTCAAATCACTTTTTCCCTCCTTTCACCTGCACGGCATGCGTTGCTTTGTGGAACGGACAGTGCGTCCTGGCCTGATGGGCTGAAGCGATTGAGTACTCAGACATGCTTTGGTGCTATTAAAAAACTGTTCCGGGAAGAAGAGAAAGCGCAAACGTTTTGCTGGTGTCATTAGCAAATTGTGCTTGCGCGGTTTCGAATTTCTTTGGAGGGCGATTGATTTTTGCAATTGATTCGAGGGGCTTTTACGCAGTAATTTCTTTGCCCTGGCCTCGTTAACAACCTCAACCACAACAACAACAGCGTGATAAAGCCGAAAAGATTTGTCTTTTATTTGTAATAATAATAGTAGTTTCGGGACACTTCTGACTGATTCAGTGATTCACAAAGGCATCATGATTATGGCCCAGAAATGTTTTGTCTTCCTTTTCTTGCTTATATATATTTAGGTTTCTATGTGAGCTTTGCCATCATTCTATGTTTTGTCGCGTCCTGACGACTGCCCCTTTGAGCTCCTTCCTCTCCTTAAACTTCGTTAGGAGACGTTCTCTTTCGATATCTCTTTCTCTTCTGTAGATGTGCCCATTATTTCTTTTATGTTGTTCTATCTGACGTATTCTCATACTTCTATAAATTTTTCCATTTAATTTTAGAGCTCTTTGGGGAATAGAGAGGGTATTTTATGTGAACTGTGTATTAATTACAGGCCACTGTTGTTCGAATAGTCTGGTTGACTGTGGTGACTGGAGCTGTTGTGGTTGGTTTGGCTGTTAGCGAAATGCGGGTTATCGTAGTAGCTGGCACATAAGGACCCAGCATTCGAGCTGTTGCTGCTGGCCGACGCAGCAGTTGGCAATGCAGTTGCTCGCTGCTGCTGTTGGTGATGATGGCGCTGTTGATGTGGTTGACCACCATGGCCGTGACCGTGGCCGTCCTGTGAACTGACCCTGGCTGTGTCCTGACGCTGACGAAATTGCTGATCGTAGTAATGCTGCTGGAGCTGGGCTGCCGCATAGTATCCAGGAAGTCCTGCCGGGCCGCTGGCAGCAGCGGCAGCAGCCTGAGGATAGTAGTAACTGTAGTAGTCGGCCGGTGACTGAAAGCCGGCTGTGGCCTGATTGAAGTATTGCATATGCTGATGATGCTGCGCGACCATCGGGTTTGGATGATGTGACGGGCCACCGCCTCCACCCCACTGGCCACCCCCGCCACCGCCGTGTTGTTGGTTATTTTTGCGTTCCCTGAGGGATGCAAAGAAAATAATAGCACGGCACGAACAAGCAGAGTAGGGTTGAGACATTGAAGATGAGGAAACAAATCGTAAAAATGGTTAGTTCAACTTCGGTGACTTGCGAATATGATGGAATATTTTGCAATAATTTTAGTCACTGTTTAACGGACTGTTAGAAAGTCGAGCCTTTAATATTTTCGACCCGCATATAGAGTAGGCCTACGTTAAGATGTATGTGAACAAACTCACTTTGGTGTAGCTTGTGATACCCGGATAGGATTCGCTCCAAGGCCTTGAAAGCCATTCATCTCTTGTAACGCTTTGGCGTACTCTTCGTCATGATTAAACTTAACGAAACCAAAGCCTTTGCTCATACCACTGTGGTCCTTGATGACCTGTTCGTTCACAAACAAGAGGGCGACTTAGTCGTACCGAACTAAGCTATGAAAGATCTCTATTCCAAAACTCGAGCAACATCGAATCATACAGAAACATATATATATATATTAGTTAAAAATACTTTCTGTTCTCTAATTTGTATGGATCACTGAAAAATTTTGTTGTAAACTACCTTAGCCCATTTGACGCTGGGATATCTCTCTTGAAAGGTCGAGTACAGTGCGAGATCATCGACGTCCGGACTCAGTTCGCCGACGAAAAGTCCATTTTCATCTTGTGCTTGCTTGATCTGTGACTGACAGGTGAAATTCAGACGAAACTTTCTCCGTGAATCTCCAGGCAGCGGCTTGTCGTTATACCGCTGGACAGTTCTAAAAACGATGGAATAAAATACAGTATGTTATACAGACAAGACCTTGTTCAATCGTTGCTTCGCCTTTTCGTGGTGCCGCATTGTCTTCTCAGTTCTTTAGATCATATACATACTTAGGCTCATACTCTATTTAGCCTATACGACAAAATTAATTAACATTGATCGACTAACCTTATCGCTGTGCGCTCATCATCGAGCTCAATGAAGGCATAGGTTATATTCTGATCTTGAAATTTATTTGAATGCATAATTCGCACGTTAACCACGTTTAAGCCTAGTTCGGTGAACTGTTTCCGGAGGAATTCCTCCGTCATAAAGGGTTCGACATCGCCCATCCAAACACTATGGGCCTTGTTGAAGAGCACTGTAACGTAATTTAAAAAAATAAGAACAAAATAATAGTTATCATTTGCATTCTCGAACGTTCGAATCGTTTACTACGATCATTTTAAAGCGACACCCATGTGATACATAGTAGTTGTCACTAGTTCGAGCGGCAAAAACCCTACGAAACAGTTTCTCAATGTAAGTTCGCAGTAACAATTCCATACAAAATCACTGAAATGGAATTTGAACCGCATTTATTTTCAGTTAGATATTTCTTTGTCACAATTAATAAATAACAGCAGAACATTGATTCATGTTTAATTGTAAACAACTTCCATTGAATTCCAAATTGAAAGAAAATTGTCGTTAATTTCTACAAGGAATGTTAAATTCTCATTGTTTGCGGTTACTTGTGGTAATCGAGTAAATGCAAAATGAACAGTGACAATTATCATAAACACTACGATCATAATTTTAGCCGTATCCATCGGAGTACTGCTCTACGGAGCAGATGATGCATCACCCCATAACGCTAAGCCATATACAGTAACGACAGCTGTTGAAAATTGGTGGCCGTAACAACAGTCGCAGCATTAATCCCGGAGACGCCAATGAAGTGATGTAATCACTCTGTATACGTTAATAATAAAGGGTTATAATAATCCTAATTAAGCTGAGGGGAGAAATTGAATGTTTTCAACAAACCCCATTGTATGTTTAAGCATAGGTAATATATATATGAGAAATATCGCGGATGGAAGGTAGCACTCACACAAATAGGAAACAGCTCATCGTGGCACGATTGTCATTTTGTCTCCTAACCGTATCTTTTCTTCGATTTGTTAGTTAATTGAAACATGCATTTAAGACTAGTGCTCATTTAATCTTTCACATAATCGTTATGCCACAGTTCCGATATGACATAAGGGCGGAACACAAAATTCTCTTTGCCGCTGGCGACAACAAATTACTGACGGCCGAGTGACATCGAATAGTTCTGGGCTGATTCGTTACGTTCACAACTAAACGCAATCGCGCCTAACGCAAAGCCTTTTTTTGCCAGCTGTTCCTACGTGTACATGTTTCCGTTTCGATAGCTTTCGGTTTGCTATAAAGCTGTAAAAATCTGCAAGCTGGGTACTCCCTACAAAGCGTCTTTTTAGAGCAACTACATACGGCACTGGCCAATCGTTTCTTCTTGACCATTGAGATATTAGCGAGCATTACCCTAAAAGTAGTAATGTTTAATAACTTCAATAATATTTTGTAGTAATGTCGCTACTATTTGCATGCCACCAATTCGAATACCGCAACGTCGTCGGTGTACAAGAACACACCCTAATTTACTCTCTATATCAGATTCGAACAGGAGCTCTGGGAAGTTTCATCACGATGTGTTTCACACAAGCTACGACCAAACGCAGCGGTTTCGCCTAACATAAACATCATTATAACCATAAATACATCGCTACTATTCAATGACGGAGACAACAACAACAACAAACAACACCATTACATGTGTATAATGATAGCACAATCAGCTAGGGACGTCGAATTAAAGTGACACATACACACAAGAACATTGATATTTTGGGCTGAAACCAATTTGCTGGCCGGCCTATCAGTCAGTAAAAATCAATCATCAGTTTACATAGTGCTTTAGCGTGCACGATACGATAACGATATGCTACGCATTGTGATCGGTAGGGGTGCCGCTGCACGTAGTCTTTCCATCCGACACTTCTAGTTCTAACTTAAGTTTACCATTAATGGTATTATTATTGCCGTTGTTCAAACTAGGCGCAAGATCCCGAAAGCTATTCGCTTTATCCCTCGCATTTAAGTCGCATTAAATGGTGCTACGTTTTGCCCAAGTAGGTGGTTACAGTCAGAAATTCGTCATTGCGCCGCTGGGCGGTGGTGTTTTTGTGGGCTCTTGTTGGAGAAGCGGAAGCGGCAGCCGCATAATATACACCACCTGTTGTCACCCACTTACGTCTACTAATATTAACACACAATGTAGATGTGCAAGATACAACCCAGTCTAAGGGTCTTGAACTAGGTAGTCATGGCCAGACAACTGCGTGTGTTTCAACACGCACGAAATGGCTGCATTTCTATTCAGCACGGGGGCGCGAACTCCTGCCTCTCTGCGGCGTGCTTCTACACTATCACCGCTATTAGCCGGCATTATACGATACTACCACAACGACGCAAGGCCGGACGTGCGTCCTCGTGTCGCCAGTTCAGTTGCATAATGGATCCGCATCCGCGCCCTAATGAGAACAATAGCTAAAAACAACTATAGTACAACAAGTTGGGCTTCTCCGTATGGCACCAAACGCACATTAACACCAATACAGGTCCTAACAATAGGCCGAATCACTTACCTCGTCCACGGGCGTTATCGCCGGCCATGCCGCCCATTGGCGGTTGTTGCTGCTGCTGCTGCTGCTGTTGTTCGCGATAGCAATTCATCGTTGCTACTATTGACTGGCACCTGATCGTCGCTGGTAATCGATTGCAGTGGCGATTAGCCCTTGCTTTGCCTGCTATATGCACTCTGTTGCTATAGGAGATACACCACCTCTGCAAGCTGGCTGTCGTGTCCTGTAGCCAGTAGCTTCGACGCTGCGGCAACGACTCTTGTATTGATTCGACGCAACAATTTCTCGTTACGCGTTTCGTGTGTCCTCAGACACCGAACGGCAGCGTTGTTGCTGGCAACAAGCCCACTAATCGGTGCGGCGTGTCCCACAATCCCTGTCACCTACACACTACTGTAACAGTACGTGAGTATACAGTTTTCACTGCTAGTACTACGACTACTGGCCGTAATATTATAGTACAGTACTACAAAGAAACTGTTGCTCTCCTACAAGAACAACTCTTTCTGGCTGTCTGCCTGCCTCCTCATGTACTACGACGACAAGACGAGATGACCACCGTCACCACTGATCCACTCCAGGCAGCAGCCGCTGCTGCCGAATGCTGCTGCTAATGCTGTGTCTCTGTTTGCGTGTACTGGCTGTGTGCGATCAACGCTGCCGCCCCGCCACCGCCACGGCTGCCGCTGTCGTCCTCACGATGTGAGCTATACGGCTGCGGGATCGGGCAAGTGGTCGAATCGCTTGTTGATTACGCTGCTACACCGAGCCGCAGAGCGCCACAGCCGATAGTTGTCTCTTAACTGCGGGGAAGTACTTCTCTGCGGAGGCCCGCAGGACATCAACTGGCAATGCTTTCGCTGTTTTTGCCACGGTTCGTTACTGCCGTCGCTAGCGACAGCAGCGCAAACAGGGAATAGACGACGACAGCGATGCGACAACAGCGAAGGCGGTAGACCGGCAACCGACAAGCAGCCGATGACACCGAAGGACGCGGCAGCAGACAGCAAATGAAAGTAGCAAAGAGAGCGAGAGAGACAGGGAGACAAAAGCAATTGCAGCGGCCTTAGATACCGGCTTCTGCAGCGCTCAGTTGCGAGGGATGGCCTTTCTCCTCCTCCGCCTGTCTGACAGCGGTCGCTAGCTGGCGAGCTGATGTCTCCAGGCGGACTGATAATAAGAAGACCGGCGGGACGACGACGACAACAGCGCCATGCAGTGCTGGCGGGATGCAGACGGCATTCGGTGTATGCACGCTAACCAGACCACACAGCACTCTGGACACGAATGGCGAGAGGTACTAGCATAGGGCGCTGGTGAATGGCAGCTGCGAGAAGCTGCAGTGGCGACACCAGCGGGCTCTAGCCTAGACACATGAGGTCAGTGAGCTAGGGCGAACATAGGCTGTGCGCCAGTGGGAGAGGGCATTGTTTAGCTGTGACAGGCCGCGAGCGGTAGAGAAGCGACAAGCATGCGGCCACCGGGCGGTGTGTCGGCAATGGGCGAGAGACTGGAGACAGGCAGTGTTGGCGGGCTAGAAGAGCGATGGTCAGGGTCTGTCACCAAGTCGATTTGCCGGTACTGAGTCATGGCAAATGGCGATAAACGGCGCGACGCCTGGAACCTAGGTCGTTATAGGTGGGGCCAGCACCGCTTGCTTTTCCATCTTTCTATTGTCGTCACCTAGGAGATAATTATCCATTCCGCTTCCTTCTGCGTCATGCTTGCAACACTGAGCCAGGTTCCCTTTTTCGTATGAGACGATCTTCTAATTCGTTTTGCTACCTGGACTAAATTCTGCTTTACCCTCGGTGAATATACGCTCCACGTATTAGCTAACATCATCGGGGTGAGGTCGACTGAATAACTGCCGGTTAATAAATAGGAAACGTTTTTTTTTTTGAAGTTAGGTTTAACAACACAGATTTCCACGACGAATTGCGAAGACAACATGCCTTTTCGGATCATCTCATTAAAGGTTACATCATTCGACCCTCATGTGTATGTTTCGTTAATAACAGATACGTAAACATAGAAAGCAGCAAGTAAAGGATATGATTTAAACCCTCTTAAAAAAGTGAATAGTAATAGAAAGTTAGTATCGGAACATGTTTGCGCATTACGCTGGACAGGAAAGATGCTGTCCGCAAGTTAAACCCGCAATAAAACGCGTCGAATACGAGACACGTGAAGCCATCGCTGCGATTCGTGTGTGCTGGTTTCAAATTCGAGTATGAAAGGGCACAGGGAACACACGGATTCAAATAGCGATACTTATTAGAAAATGCGGCGTTCCATGAACGGATGGACTTCGTTGTAAGGCCGAGCACGAACCCGTCAGTAAGACGGACGGATAAAGTACGAGGCTCCCTTTTTTCTCTTTCTAAGACGTTGTGTTTTAGTGCTGACTCCGACTGTTGCAGTTGCTCCGCACGAGTGAAAAAAACACAAGAACGCCTTGAGAAGACAAGACTGGTGATTGTTAGCGCTCGAAGCGGCACAGTTGCCCATCAAGGGAACTACAAGGCAAAATTTCGCCTGATGTAACTACTCGTAAGGGGGAGACGCGCCAAAAGGTTTAAAAAAAAAAAGATTATACGTTTGTTATGAGGGATCTGTTGCGAATCAGCATTCATTTGAGAATTATGAAGGTCTGAGGCTTGGTTCTATGCTCCACTTTTATGGAACACAGAAAAGCGTGAGTGGTCAACTTCGATTTGACTCAATTAAACAATATTGAAATAGTAAAAACAGTTAGAACACTGAGGAGTAATGCCACGACCATTTATCATAACACAAGAATTGCCCAGAAGGTTGACGAATTGCAGTCAAAATTACATTAAATAGTATTTTTTTTAATCATCCATGTGTAGTAATATCTTCGAATTGTTTCTATTTACATGTATTTGTGCTCTTAACGATTACGACCGGACTGTCTGTGGTCTCGCGGGAGTGGTTTCATAATACGTTTGACATGACGAGTTCTTGTAATAGGGCTGCCAGCTCTTACAAATAAGTGAGCAAATATTGCTTAAACCCTGGATACGATGAACTTATCCCTATTAAGCTATTCGAGGCTTAACCTGCATATAACTAATAAGTTATGGTACTTCAAATTACTTCCATTGACAAACCTAATAAGTTAGCGTCTTTACCTATAAGTGAACGTGCGCGTCATCTGAGTAGCCGTTGCCCCGTTTCAATGAGTGACAAAGAGCCCATGGCAAAGGTTATTTTTGCATGAGTCATTTGTAAACTAGGCATCGTACATGAGAAAGCTTTCGAGTCCCCTTAAACATGTACCCCGGTTTGTTTTCTTGTCAGTCGTAGCTTCTCTATTAAGAGAGCGGAAGATTTTAGCATTCTTGCAGAGTCTTGACTTTTGTTCCGCTAGCCAAACCTGAATTAGGGTTGTTGAATCAGGTGTTGCCTAGCAAAACAACGGCACAAACAAAAGTCGGTCGGTGGAATACTTGCATGGTTATCGTGATTCATTACATTACATAGGTCAGACTAAGCAGAACACAAGTAGGCTAATTAGGTCAATACGCATTAAAAATATTAATAATCAAAATATATTTCGAACCTTCGATTCATTTTACTATTTAGTCCCCGTTTGATCTAAATTATCTTTCAGCCGTATTAACCATCGCTCGCCTAAATATATGGTATACCGCATAAGGAAGCATTTATCGTTTTTACCTTACGTTGAGATAATTTTAGATAGAAAATGTTCTTTAGTTGCATTTTAAGCTGCAATCATTCCTGCTATGTTTGCAAAAAAAAACATAAATACGTTTTGAGAATACCAAATGTTTTCAAAATTCTCAAGAATCAATAAGTTTAAGTGCGCTGGGAGCCCCCAGTTTATCCTAAAGGATTCGTTATATAATTATTGTTGACCAATGGCCGAAAAGTGATAAAATAAAGAATTAGAAAATATAATTTCAGAACAATAAAACCGCTAGATAATTCTGAACGCATTACGATTCACGTTTGGTTAAGCATGAAAAGAACCGCAAATGCAACAAATTCAATTTTTTGGTCTTTCCTGTTTTCAGTTACAACCAACAAACGATCGCAGCTATGAAGGCAGTGCAAAATATGATATTAGATTAACAGTAGTTAGGCCTTATTTAAGGATTCTAATGTGAGTTCAGGTCCTTTTGGTCTGTTTGTACCATGAACATTTTCCCATTAACTGGTCCTTTACAATTTAAGGGACCTTTAACCGACAGAGTCATGCAAATGAACGTTACAATGTCAAAGGCGACCGTTGCCGTCAAAATTATTTTCGATAGATATATAGGGGATATAGGAACAATAGTCGGTTTTAATATATTTAAGTATAGGGAACATTTAGCAGAAGGTTTGGTGTCAAGCTTCTTTTTCGAATTGCACCCGAATCTTATTATTCTTATTATTCTGTCTTATTATTCTTTTCAATCAAAATGGAAAATATAGATGCACGAAACGTTCTCTCAGCTTTTCGTTAAAACCCAACAGAACTTGTGTCATCTCGAACAAAACCCTTTCCACTGTAACTTCTACAATTCATTAATAAACTCGTACAAATAAACTTTAACATGGACAAGACTTAGCATTTCTAATATAAATGTATGCTTTTACCAGTAATAACAATACCACAGTCCGAAAGTTACAGAAATGTAACCGCATTAGGCCGATAATAGTCATAATAATAGTCATTGTTGCCAATGAATTAATGAGAATTTCAAGCTTTCGAATTGTTTGTACGTTTTAATACGATCGTCCTATTTGACTTGATCCATTCTTTTAGAAGAAGACCTTTTCTGTGCAATTCATTACATACTAGACTATAAGTAAGTGGCACATCAGCATTTGTCTTCACCATATCCTCTTATAGCAATAGTAATATGTGAAGATTTTATGCAAACCTTTTGACCTGTTGCATTACTAAACGAAACTTGATGTTCGCAAGCCCTGAGTATATTTTGTTCGCCTGTATTATGCCTTGAATGGTTTGTACGACTAGGGCCCAATGTTATTTTGTTTAGTCAATGATTAATTTCATTATCTGTATTCAAAGGGAGACTGCTCTCTTTCGTGTAACTGAGTTTGTGTGCGAATATGTGTTATCATCATGACCCGATTCCTGTCGTGATATCGTTGCCATATTTCATGGCTCGTTTTTGCTTTTGAGATTAAAAAAATAGGTTTAATCCTAAAGAGACGAGATTTGTTTCTTGACATTGTTATCGTTACCGACAGAGGAGTTTGTGTCCTATCGGACGCAAGATTTGTGTTCCTTGTTTCTTGTCTTAACGAACTGAGTCCGTTGCGCCTATTACGATCTTCCTAAGCTTATTTGCTGTCCTTCTTAGCCTAATCCTAGGTATTGTCTGCAGGCAAAATGTGCCAACAACAAATAAAGTGCGTCGCGTGCTTGCATTTCGACGGGTTTTGTAAATGACAATAAACGATAATAGAATCCGAGAGTCTGTGCCTAGAGCCTGAGCGCGTTACTGAATTATCTAATATGACTGAAAAATCTACTTGAATTTGAAGATATAGATATATGCAGCGCTAATTAAATAAACCCCAATGATAACCATATTATTTTGTGGGAAATGCGCGTTATTTTAAAGCCGTGCCTTATGTATATACCCAAAAATGTATAGCATCGTCTAAAATCAGTCATTTTTTGTTATTCAGTAATAAAGGTATACCTTTTGAATGATCCGGTAATGAAAAAAGCTTGATCTTAATCAGAGAGTACTGCTCTCTTGAAAATTCCTGAAATTTTTGAAGATTTTATAGAACGATTAGATCAACATAACAAAGCAATTGATTGAACGGTTAGTTTTGAGGGGAGTCGAAGCCAACGCTGTTATTTTTCCCAGCGATGTATGCAGAACGGGCCTGTGTGTTTAGTTAAATATTCGTCACGGGGGCTAAGTCTGTTTAAAAAAAGTCTGATTTTTTTTTATGTTCTCGATAATATAGACATGTAAGAAGTACTAATGTCAACGATTTGGCATGCAGTGCAACTGTGCTACGAAGCCCCAATGATACTTTAACTAAAGTCTAAGGCTTAATACAATTTGCCCCACTTGGTCAGATTCGCTTTGTAAATTATTATATGATATGAAACTCTCTTTAGAAGGGGTATGTTAATACAGGGCTTGTCTCGTTGATAATCCAATTGTTTGCAAAGAAATGCGAACAAGCAATGTAGAAGTTTCAGCCGAAATAAACAATACTAGTTTAGAGTAGGTTTGAGTACAACAAATGTGTTTAATAGAACTTTGTGACACATAGCCGTTTTTCTTTAACCATACCATTTAGAGTGTCCTATGCAATGCATAGAGTTTAGCCGCAGAACGGTGGATGGCAAACACTATATGCTAAATCTAGTTAGTTCACGAAAATTTCGGGTACAAAATCAGTCATATAAAGTACAATAATGATTTTTGCTACACATATTCTAACAGATATCTACTCACTTATAATGGATATCTATTCAACAGGTAAAACTGGAATGGCAGGTCAGCAGGCTGCGTTCCGGTTCTAGGGTGGATGGTGTTTTAGTTAGTCTCATTTTCGCATCATTGACAATGAGGTATCGCTATTTTGGCCTGTCTGCTGCCTCGATATCCTTCACAGGTCTAAAATTGACTTTGTTCGACCATATGCAGATGGTGAAATTTGGCAACATCTGTCAAGCTCCTCAAAGTGACGACTCCTTTGTCAAGTCGACCTGTTGCAAGTTGATGCTAAATAATGACGGACTGTTAGTTTGGATAATAGCAAACGTTAGGAAGCGAAACAGTTTTATTCACGTGTCCAGAGCACAGTATAAAAACAATTACGTTATCCTGTAAAAGGAAGGATTATCCTTACAGTGCCATCTCAGGCACATTTGGAATGAACTCACTTAGATTTATCCAGATAATTCTATCTAACTAAGCTTGAAGCAGAATGTCCAATTTTATGTTGTAATTAACGTGTGGTTACGTACACAAAGCCCTCGGCGAGGATATAGACAATGAGGGCATAAATGCTATATTTTTCGGCAACGAGTAAGTCGAGCGCGACGAACGGAAAGGCACTTGATACGATGTTGACGCGCCTTTGGGCTATAGATGCGTAAAAAACTCCTACATGATGATTTTTGCCTTGATTAAATTTGTCTCCATCCTAGAATTTTATAGTATTATCCAGACCAACGATACAACAACGCAGGAAGGGAAAGCAAAACAAAGACGAGCGTACCTCTGAAAAAAATAAATATTTATTACAGTTATTCATATTAAAAGAAATATGTGCAAACAGAGATTATAACAAAGCAGTCATTACCCTGCGGCACCCTCCTTGTAACACCGATTATTGGCAGTTCTATCAATGATGATAAATAATCCTTAATAAATCTGGTATTATCTGTTATTATGTTAGATTTTTAATTCAGTGTATGTATTCTAGGTCAGTCTATTAACTATAAGAGCATATATAAAACTATATGCGTATAGTAAATTTAGCCTAAAACACCGAACGCTTAGCTTTTCAGGCGTGTCTACATTATTTGGTTACGTGACGTTCGCAACGCTAACCTATATATAGGAGCTACTTTACTGCACCGAGAAGAAAATGAATTGAAACATATTTAGTAGAGGCATACGTTGTTATACGAGACCAAATGACGGAAGCGTCAAAACATGATATTTGTAAGCGCAGATAGACTCAACAGGATCTTACAGACGCCAGCGAACGTCACTATTATACCAAAGCAGCTCTGAGTGGCACTCTCATCCTTTATGGATGAGTGCCGCTCAGATTCGAACTAATTAATATTGGCATCGGCGGATCGCTTCAGTAAATCAATTAGGACAAAAAACTGAACTTTAAGTACCGTAAGTAGCCTAGAATAGCTAAATTATGTGAGTAACAAGCATTTACACACTGCATTGGTCGGCAACTAGCTAGCTTGTCATCCTTGCCCATCATGTATGCCTAATTTTGACTCTCCCTTTGCCCTTATTCTAATATTGAAAGAAGCTATTTCCTGGAATTTACTGTTGTTGCATTTGGATGACGAAAACGAAAGAAAACAAGGACATGTGAATGCCGTTCAACCAAATGGGGGGCGAGATTTTTTTTGTAATCGAGTAGTTCTGCAATTCCCGAGTAAACTCGATATCGAGGGGCTCTGATCGTAACGATTGTTGACACAGAAAGGTAAACTGACGCCGCACGCACGAAACACGTTCTTAAACATACGATTAGGCAAATGAGGTAAAGCATTTGTACTAGAGTTAGGCAAGGAGATTAATATAAACAAAAAAACTTGTTTCTTACGGTGTTTAATGTAATTTCTTTCTCTCCCTCGTAAAAGTCGATTTATAACAAGTTGGAAGTACTGATCTAACGATTTGCTTGTCTGGACATCTGGATACCCGTCGATCACGCATTTATAGGGAGTGACGTTTCTGGCAACTGTTTTATTCGTGTTGTGTTGGCTGCTCTCTAACGAGCAAAATCCAATTTTACGGTACGATCGTAACTCTTTCAGTATCAACCTACCTCTACGCGTTGCTGTGGAGGTGCCGTATTTTTACGTATATAGTAAAACGTATATGAATACAAAAGTATATGAATACAAAAAGTATATGTAAAATGTATATATAAAATATAAAAAGTATATGAATACAAAAGTTGCGCTTTATTACAGGAATCATAAAACGTTATGTTAATGAAGGACAATTAAATAAATATGGGATATTTGAAAAACGCCTTGTATAAGTACTCATCTCAAACAGAAGGCTGTCTTTATTTCATTCTGAAATGTCGAATTTGTTCTTTTCCTTGTATTCTCCTTTTTTAACAGCCCATCTTTTCATTCTGCAGTACTACAAATTAATATAGCGACCAACTGCTCATCTACACAATCTGTCCTCCATACTGACTAGGCGCAATCTAAGAAGGCGTGTATTTCTTTCTATACATTCAGCGCAAAAACCTCTCCCTTATCCCAACTATCGCGCGACCGGCTGCAGAAAAATGCGAAATCTTTTGCACGATTGTAAAGGTGTAGTGCTTCCCGTGCTGGGCCTATCAACCCTTAACCTAAATGAATGCCCTGCGTACCGCCAGTAATTTACGAGCCGAATTCTTGAATCCAGCTATATACAGAACACGGTTATCCAAATGGTTTTGCTAATTCTATAAAGCTAACTTTGAATTACCCCATGGCCAGCAACCGTGTGAGATAGTACGTAAGCTCGCCAACGAGCCGTGTTATCTAGGCTTCAATACTAGGAATCATGTCATTAAAAGTTGCACCCGACGCAAGTTTGTGTATTACGTTTCATCGCTTTGATCCATAACTAAGCCTTCCGCATACTCTATTAGATCAGCTCAGAAGATGCGTATTTCATTGGCTTTTAGGCTCTAGGGAGTAATTCCAACTGGCGCTATGGCTGCCTTTGTGCCAACTTCGCGGCAGAGTTTCGTCAAAGACACATACTACACGTGCTGTGCTATTAAAGAATAACTTGGCGAGACTTGAAGCAGCGACCTTTTTCCCTTACATATATATATGTGCGTCTCCTGCTGGCCTAGTTGGTTTATGGTGAGCGACGACCTAATTTTGCGTTGTGGCAAACGGTCCAGAACAACATAAATGGATCTCTGCTGACGAGCATAAATACATTGTTGGGTCACAATCAGGCAAAAAAGAGTACCCGCCGATATTGTGCATTTGCTATCCTATCTCAAATGCTGACTCTGATACATAGATGTAATGCGATTTCTGAAAATCTTGTCATTCTCACATGAGCTAAGAATAATTAAATGAGGTTATCTGTATAATCTTAAAACATAACTGGTATGTATAAAAAGGCTGCAAAAGTATTCAAGATAAGGAAGCTGAAATAGCTTTGCCTAAAAGGAAAAAAGTGAACCCCCTTTTGATTCTTCTACTCGTAGACCAAAAAATCTCAAAAAAAATACTGTGATGTACAAACAGTAGACCAACTGATTTATTGAACACTATTATGTGCACTACGTACTCGTCATTCGTAATTATGCGTCTTTTCGACTGACACATTTCGATAATATTTTCTACTATTTTTTTTTATCGCATCCTTGTCCCCATATTTAATATAGACACGTGTTGCCTTCATCAGCCGTCGTTACTTTGGGCTCTACGAGGTTGGCAGATATCTTTAACCAGAATATGATTTTCACAGAACTGCTGATCTACCCCAACACCACGCAAACTAATAAGCAAGACAAAATCTGTAACGTCAGCAGTAATATATATATATATATATATATATGTATATATATCTTTGCCCTTTTGTAAGAGCAGACTCATCATCGATTGTTCTCGAACTGACTTCATTTGCGTGTGCAACGAAGACTAACATTGTGATGAGCACAATATGAACACGATGATGACCTTTTATGAGAGATTATCGTTTTGAAAACCCGAAATAATACTCCAGCATATCCTGTTAGGCTACCACTGTGGCCCTTCCTTGCAGAGTTGCTATAAACTCCTCTTATTTTTTCAACGTGTCCCTGTCTCCTTTTTTGCTCGTTTAAACGCACTTAATGAACTATAAATCATGGAATACTGGTTTTGTCAGCAAGTGTTTTCGGCATCGAGCTTTGTAATTAACTGTGACCGTTCTGAATACCGTTCGATTTGCTAAGTAGCAGCTTTATATTTTACTATGTGCACGCAACTATGTCGCGACCGTTCAGCTTATATCTGACTATCACCAGAAAGGTTGTTCGGCAGAGGTACGAATATTATTGGGTGCCGAGATCACTGTCTCGCTAAATAAACTCATCGAAGGTGAAGTATTTAATAAGAAGAGGTTAAGGCGATGGTTTGTTTTTGCTATGAGTGATTTTGTCTATTTTTTTTTATCCAGTAACATTCAGCTGGTTTGCCTTGTTTAACATAGCGAAATATAAACAGCTATAAAATAGATTCTGTTTGGTATAATCTTTGCACCAAGTATAAGTATAGTAGACAATTTCTCCTTAGATTGACTGACTCATCCGGGCGAACGAAAAATGCAATTTTAGATGTTGAGGGCTGCTGGATACAACTTGCCCCTGTGCGGTTCTTGCACATAACGATTTTCAGGAATATAAAATTAAATGAAGTGCCTGTCGACATTTCGACAAACTTCCTTTTTATTGTTATCTATACTGATCCGTCCTGAAATTTCAGCGCAACTGTTGCCCTCTTTCTGCATGGTTTTCCTTTCAAGGACTGGTTGCGATTACGACTTCGTTATGATAACACTGTTTGTTAATTTTCTGTTTCTTGGATTTGCCGGCAGGGGTGACGGGGGTATGGCGTTCGACATTGCACCACGATTCGCTGGCGCTGTCACAAGCGTCCTCTATATGGTGGCCAACGTCGCAGGCCTTCTTGCACCAAAACTTGTGGCCTATGTCGTAGAGGATAATGCTTGTATCGTTGACTAGCCCGAGGTGTATTGCGCGTATACTACTCTATTTCTATAACTTCATATTAATTTGATATTGGAGGTTTTATCAGGCAGGTAGATGTTTATTTGTCAGATTGCTTTTCTGTTTGATTCGCCAAGGGTACTGATTAAAAAGCTATTGTCTAAACTTCTAATTAGAGAAAAATCATCGTTCTGGCTGGATAAATTTGACTTTGTTTAGAAGAATACGTTACGGCCTACAGAAGTAACTGTCTTAATCGTTTTATATTTATTGTTCAATGATCCGGCATCTGAAGATGAAAAATTAATTAGTTATTACTTAATCGTTGAATTTTGTAAACTTACATGTCTCGTATTCTGGAATGTTCATTGTAGAATATGCTTACGCAATGGCGTCTCGCGTTCCCTTACACGGGTATTTTCACGATGATAAACTCGACCCTCTTCCTCATGTTTGGTACAGGTGAAAAACAGATCTGGGCCCAGGAGGAAAGATCTCAAGAAAACTGTGACGCTGAAGAGCTCTGTTGGATGGCAGGCTTAGCAAAAGCTTTGACATAGTTATTCAAGATTCTTAGAAGTGCCAGCTCGACACCGTACCTCTAATAACGCGACCAAGGAACTTAGTCGGTTTTTAACCGTATCCCCAAAAAAAAACTATTCTTTACCTAAACCCTTGTATCTATATCGAATGATGTTAAGTCAAACGTCCTTGTCGGCTATCGAAGTAATTAAAGCTTACTGACAGTCTGAAACTGTTAGTCCTGTCGCAAACTAGCTAATAGGATCGTCGGAGCCAGAATCAGGCCGAAGTCAGCCGAGATTTATAGATGGATAGCCGAGAGAGTTAATTTTTATACTGTTGCTGTTATCAAGCAATATAAATACAGTTAAATTATATAAACTTTATATTCTACCCAATACGCGTTGTATGTAACCTAAACATTTTATTAGTCTCCTCCTTGTTACTGATTTATTGTTTCATATATATATATATATCTCGTTTATATTGCTTTCAGCAATATCTGCTCAAAGAATCAGCGTACGGCCTAAGAGACTAAAATGCTTGTATTTACTCCATACCGAAAAGTGTCGCAAGTCTTCGTTCCATGAATGCTGTAACTATATATTGGAATAGATAATTAAAACGCTGCATTAATTATCGCTAGGATGTACATCTCGATTGCACCAGCACAAAACGCCTCGTACGACTGGCAGCTAATTTTTGTGACGAAACGTCTATTTTTACTTGATCGTCAGGCCGTCCGCGGCTGCTAGGCAAAGGGCAAAGTAAATTCTCCAGATAATATTGTTATATACGAATCGTACATTATTCTACCTGCAAAGTGCAACACTACCATGACGCAATTCTATTTTCACTCTCTCCAAACAGAAAGCCATTTTGGAGACCAGTATATATGCTAAAACCAGCCTGCCTACGCACTGACGCTATTGACGTTGGCATTCTAAGAATTGCCGTCTACGTTTCCCACTATGTCTATGTTTCGGTGACGGTTACAGGCCAGCGTGAAATGTAGGAAAGGGTGATGAGATCGATCCGTGTCGAACTCTTTCGTCCAGAAGCACCTCTCTACATCCAGATAGTTAAGTGCTTAAAAGTTCGATCTAATACAGCTACTGCGACTAGTTCGTCCACCTAGTTGTCCAGATCCGAGAGCCTAAAAGATACAGCTGCGCAAACAAACTTGTTGATTTCGTCTGAAGGAAGAAGGAGTTGCACGCCGATATAATAAAGGGAGATAGAGCGATTTTCTCATTGTGCAACATTGCCTGTTCGGCTTCTGCTTGGAGATTGTACTCAGGATATCACGATTCGAAAGCATTTTCGCAACAGTATGAGTCAGGCTCCAGGAGACACCTTAAGGGAGCGAAGGGGCAGTGAGTGTCGCAACAAACGCAGTTTACACGGTTACTATTAGGTCGTAGTTGTGCGTTTTAGTAAACCCTTAGATGCCTTTATGCCGCGTGGTAAAATCTATGTATCTTTGTCTTACATGACTAGCTTTCTAGTGCGAGTCTCACTAATGGCCAATGGCCGGGTAGCGACAACGTCAGTAATAAAGGGCCAGAACAACATAGGCATCAAGTTGACCCTTTTTGTGTTTGTGAATTTTTTGCAACGTCACTTTTCGCTACTTAATTATGTTTATTATGCATGCATGAATTTTCGTGAGGCTTTCTAGCCAAAGGTATTTAAAAGTACTAAGTGAGTATTTAGCTGCTTCGGGATGATTTCGAGGTTGATACGAGCAAATAGCTGACATACGGTGACAGAAGCAGTCAGCATGTTTCGCAGTATTGGCATTTGTCTGTGATCAATCCACAGATAAAGCTCGGACTTTGCTCTTAAACTATTTAAACGCTGGTTAAATAGTTCTATTCTGAACCGAAAGCATCTCTGTTCCAATTTGAAGGTGTCAAAGCTGAGTGTTGTATCTGGATGTTCTCTAGTGCCATTCTGTTCAAAATAGGAGGTTTGATCGTATCATTAAGAGCGGCTTAAATTAGAGTTGTGACTATAGCTTATTTCAATTAAGGATATCGCAAGCCAAGCTGCTGGTATTAGTTTATTAATCACGGCTTTGTTGAAGTTGTATTACCCCGTTGATTACAAAATTGCTTTATTAGCCCTTTGATTCTGACGATGAACAGCCTTTACTTATAGTTCGCTATCCGAACTATCTTCCGTTTAATGTCACTGCCTACTTGCGAGTCGAGGATCCTCCATGTGTTCGTGCAGGCACATAAGGCAGCGTCCTTGGCATGCTAGGCTCAACCTCGCACGAGCTTCAAACAGCGACGGTCGGCGGTACAATGTTCACTTTGATTGCTGGCTAAAAAACGAGGTTAACATTGAATTTTAATTTTACTACACCTTTATAGTGACGACATTCTATTTACTAAGGAAATATGGATCATATCTATACGGAAAAATCGACATATGCATAATTGATAACGAGGTTTCTTCTTTTTAGCTACATAAGGAAATATCGCTTTTGGGTTTGCTGTTGCGATCAAGCATCCGATGTTACTTGGTGCGGCGTTATCTCCAGTAACACATATAATAACTTGATTTCTAGTGGCTCTGCTCATTATAGACTTAGGTAGATATCTGAAAAGGATTAAAAGACTCTTTGAAACATAGTAAATAATGAATTCGATGCAATGAAGAAGCTTCATATGTATAGACCTATAAAGCAATGTTGATTTGCTACCAACTTTTTATAATTTTTTTTATAGAAACGTCTCATATATTTAATCAGTTACTAGTTATTGCAAATTATTGGCAATAAATTAAAAAATATTGGCAAATAGATATCTATTGAATCTGAATATATCTTTGTCGAATATTTTATATTTCTAGTAATCATACGTTATGCTTGCGTTTTAGGCATTTTACAGATACGGTTCCTTCTTTGTTTCTCGATGTTCATCGGCGCATTTCTGGTCTATGCCATGAGACTGAACTTTTCCGTTGCAATTTTAGCTATGACCAATAGCATTAATGCTACTGGTGATAATATTACTTTTATTTCTAGTGATAACTGTCGACCGGATAAACACATAGCTCAGGGAGGGCATTCGTTATCGCGAAAGCTTCGCGAAGTAAGTGTGCTTCGATTTAAATTTTATCTTTCAGAAAAAGAGGCCGCTCTCCTAAACAGTTCTCTATATATATATATATATATATATATATATATGTGCTGAAAAGAGAAAGGTCCAAAAATGTCTTACTTACACTAAGTAGGCTGTTGTTTTTTTTGCTGGTTTGTGCTAGGGTTCCCGAGCATTCGTATTTCTGTCTGACATTTCTGGCTTTCGCCCCCAGTGTATATCGCAGTGTAACTATGATTCGGCAGGTAAATTTGCATAAGATCGTCAAGGTATCTTCTAAAGATTTTGTTTTATGTACTGATTTTGGGATTTCTCAATAGCTGCAAGGTGACTTCCATTGGGATCAAAACCAGCAAGCGACAGTTTTATACGCGTTCTTCTTAGGATACTTAATCACACAAATCCCGGGCGGATACTTTGCGGAAGTGGCCAGCGCGACCTGGGTTTTTGGACTCGGTGTGGGTCTAACTTCGTTACTCACATGCCTGACACACGTTACTGCTTATTTTAACTACTATGCCTTGGTCGCGCTCCGAGTCTGTGAAGGCCTCTCAGAGGTATTTTTTCGTATAGATAACTCATAACTGGACCGTTGGGTGAGAAATATGTAGTACGTATATTGTCAGGAGACAACTGTTAGGACATATGGAAGCATCTAGTTGACAGCTATCAATGTAGAGATTAGGTGCTTCGCCAGACCTTCATCCCACAAACGCCTATTCTTGTATAAAGAGCAACTAGCAATTGCACCTTACAGCGGAATATTTTTTAATTCAAGCTAAAGCTGCACTTTTTGCTGGCTACGAATTTACATTTTTTCGTAATAGCACTAAACCTGTTTTCAATTGCTTTTTTTCCGAACTAAAAACCCTGCTCTTCATGCCTAAGTCCTAGTTATTTAAAATTTGATTTGACGAAAAGAAAATTTAAAAATGAGTTGATATTCGGAATAATCGGCTCTGTGCAAATACTATCGGTACGCGAGCCTTTCTGCTGTTAACAGTGGACATCTTAAAAAAGAAAAGTCTTCTTTTATGGCTTTCGTGCCCCCATTCATAGGGGATTACGTTCCCAGCAGTGTTCGCATTTATCGCGCGTTGGTCACCTGCTAACGAGCAAAATTCGGCATTAAACTTCGTCAACGCTGGCACTGTGGTCGGAACGGTTGTAACTCTTCCAGTGTCAGCCTATCTTTGCACCTCGCCGATGGGCTGGTCCGTTTCGTTTTATCTATTCGGTAAAGCACGCTATGAATTTATGATTATTAAAATGTAAATAAAGATATATAAAAGAAGCATAACGTACGAGTAAGTCGTATCTACCTGGTACGCTTACTATTGACGCAATGGAATATTGCAAATCCAATAGCGTAGAATACCAATGCGAACAGAGTCGCTAACTATCCTCGATTGTTCCGCAGAATTATTAGTATGTTTTAGAATAATCTGTATATATGCGTGTTTTGTAGGCCTACTCGGCATTTTGTGGACGGTATTTTGGTTTTGTGTTGCGGCAGATGGTCCGGAGCGACACCCATGGATCTCCGCTGAAGAGCGCAAATACATTGTCGAATCACGATCAAGCAAATTTAAAAAAGCGCGCCCACCGGTATTGTGCATTTGCTCGTCTTCCTTAAATCTTACGTATGATATAGATATACAATGTGATTCGTAGAAAGCTTTGAAACTCTCACATAAGCAATAAATTAAATCAAATTATGTGCAGAATCCTAAGATATAATGCCACCTTAATTTGAAGCAGATTTGAAATATCTTTGTTTAAGGAAATAGACAAATCTTTCTTTTAAGGCTTTGTAGGGAACATTTGGCATGCCGATAATAGACATTATTAAGTCTCCTATGAACACACATCGACACTGATTTTAAATGAAAAAACCGATGAATGTTCTCCTAACACATTTCAATACTGTTTCCTTTGTGTTTTTTCTTTGCATATCCGTACTCCAGATCCCATGGAGGCAAATCCTGTTCTCACCAGCCGTCCTTATTCTGGGCCTTGCCAAATTGGCCGCTTCTTTCAATTATTACATGATGCTCATAGAACTACCGACATACCTTAATGATATGTTCGCCATAGACATCACTGCTGTGAGTAGTTTTGCCTACCAACTTCTTGGACTTAACTGATGAATGAATTAATTGATATCATACGAAACTGGATAAAGGAGGAACAAAATATGTTATGGGTTTCTTAGTTAAGCAGATCTATGAGGGGGGGGATTTCATCGACTTGTTACATGAAAATTATTTTAAAATTGTTATAAAAAAAAAACGGAAAATAACGTGTATAGCGTAGTAATCTTTAATGTGGAGTGATTATCACACCGAAAATAACCGTAACACTACATTTTATCTGCAAAGACGCAGAAAATTCGTGTCATTTGTCCTTTGTAGTAGTTGTAGGAGTAAACAAATAACCGTTTTGTTTTTAAGCTCCTTCTTCATTTACTTCATTTTAGTTTGAATTCAATGTGCTTCTATAACATCGCGATTATTCTATTAATATCTGAATCTCCGCAGAACGGTTGGATTAATGGAGGTATGAATTTATGCATCGCGATCACCCTCCTTGTCACTGCACGTATCGCGGACAAACTAATCGAACGTAAAGCATTCAACAAGACAAGATTACGGAAATTTTTCATCGTTTGTTGTAAGTAATCTCTCTTTATATTCCACTAAAGATGCTAAATCATTTTAATTTGATAAATGTAGCCAATAAAAATTTTTATAAGATGAATACGTCCAAAGTCAACATCAAGTTGAAGGACAGTCGACAATTCTTTCTTAAAACTGAATCTCGTCGAAGCGAAAGAAAAATGTTATCTTAGATGTAAAGAACTCCTGTACGTAACAGTCTTCAGGAATATGAACTAACTTGCTTTTTATTGTTAACTGCACTGATCCGTCCTGAAATTTCAGCGCAACTGTTGCCCTCCTTCTGCATGGTCCTCCTTTCAAGGATTGGTTGCGATTATGACCTCGTTATGGTAACACTGTTTGTTAATTATCTGTTTCTTGGATTTGCCGGCGGGGGTGACGGGGGGATGGCGTTCGACATTGCACCACGATTCGCTGGCGCTGTGACAGGCGTCCTCAATGTGATGGCCAACGTCGCAGGCCTTCTTGCACCAAAACTTGTGGGCTATCTCACAGAGGATAATGTTTGTATCGTTGACAAGCCCGAGGTGTATTGCGCGTATACTCCCCTATTTCTATAACTTCACATTAATTTGATATTGGAGATTTTATCAGGCAGATAAATGTTTATCTGTGAGATTACCTTTCTGTTTGATTCGCCAGGGGTACTGATCCGAAAGTTATTGTCTAAGCTTCTAATTAGCGAAAAATCATCGTTCTGGATAAATTTGACTCTGTTTAGAAGAATTCCTTATGGCTCACAAAAGTAATTGTCTTAATTGTTTTGTGTTTACTCTTCAATGATCCGGCATCTGAAGATGAAAAATTAACTAGTTATTACTTAATCGTTGAATTTTGTAAACTTACGTGTCTCGTATTTTGGAATGTTAATTGTAGAATACGCTTACGCAATGGCATCTCGCGTTCCTTTATACGGGCATTTTCACGATGATAAACTCGACCCTCTTCCTCATGTTTGGTACAGCTGAAGAACAGATCTGGGCCCAGGAGGAAAGATCTGAAGAAAACTGTGACGCCGAAGGAAATTCACTATATGGCAGACTTCGTAAGGGTTCTGACATAGCGAATCAAAATTCCTAGCAGTGCCAGCTCGACACCGTACGAAAGGTCGCTAAAAAAGCTAACTACAAAAACCTGTTGGCTGTATCTCCTAAGAAGCTATATATTAGTTAAATTTTTATATTTATATCAAGGAAACCCAAGTCAGCCATGATCGGGGTGTGCCTTAGTAATCGGAGCTTATCTATGGTGTGCCACTGTTAATCCCGTCAATTTCTATTTGGCTTTTGGTGGTAAATTTGCTAGAAACATGACAGCTAATTCTCACGGTATAATTTAACACTGTTTGTTATTAAATTATTTAAATCAAGTGAAATGTATGTTGCACACGCTTGTTTTTCGTATTTTTTTTTGCTTAGGCTAAACTTTATATTCGGTTCTCAACGTTATTGCATTTTTAATGATTTAGTTTTGCAAGACGCACATTTATTATGTTATAACACTGTCATATGATGTTGAAAGATCAATTTGCCAATAGCTTTTGTGGCAGTTTCTACTGAGAATATTGTGTCATGCAACGTGGCCGAGAAAATCGACAGCGAAACTTCGGTAACGTAGCCAAAAAACATCTATGTTTTACCTGGTACGCATTCTTCTTCGTTCCATTTTTTGGCATGGCGGAGTAGTTTAACAGTCGTGATAGTGGATATACTAGACTTTCTTATGACAAAGGCTTTTTTAAGTAGGACTAACAAAAAAGCAAAACAAATGCGTACTTATTTTCGTCCAAGATAGGTCTGCCAAGCCAATATGGCCGTTGCTATGGCGACTGACGGTGTCCTATAATGTGGCATGCTTGATAACATATGGTTTACAAAAAAAAAAATTAAAAAGATTAGGGGTATTCGATACTTTTTCTAGTTCAATGGCGAATGTGTTGGACTCCGTCCGAATCTGCTATTAAGGTAATGTTATGGAAATAGAAATTATAGAGGTCACACGATGGCGCGTAGAAGGACAGATTATTGCATAAGCCGACAGCTGAAATGTTCGCTTAGTAGCTTCTAAGCGTACGGTTAGAACTGCTAAGTGCTAAAGACGTCGTTATTATCAAGTTCTCTTATATTTAACGTTTCAGTTGAGGGAATTGGGTTTGCGTTGGCGGGTTTCGAACTCGAACATTTTACTTTTAAATGTTGAATAAGGAAGCGACCTTGAAAATCGATTACCATTTTGGAAATAAATTTAATTTACGTGATGTTGAATAACGTTTACTAAAACAGTCAGACAGAAATTATACCGAAAGCTCTTGTTAATCACCTCTATATGGTGTATGATGAATAATATCTTTCTTCCTCTAAAGCCGTTGTAGGATGGGCATGGGTTCAGTTCCAGTGGGCAGAGTGCCCGGGTACCCTGCTTTGGTTGCAATTTATTGTGCGTAGCTTCCGTTAGATAATTCCGGTCTAGGGACGCCTTGATAACCGTTCTGTATCGATTGTCTTACATCGGAAAGAATCATCTGTCTCAAACGTGATCCATTTCAAACGATTAAATTAAGTTTATGGTAAGTTAACGTCAAAACCTAAACATATCATTCAGAAAGGCTGTCATCCCCGTGTTACTTTAAAGCTGAGGGTATCTAGCAACGGATAAGTTCGAATATTTCGTGTAACGACCAGTAATTCGTCGGTTTTGTTAGTTTAACAGTTAATCAATGCAGGTACGAAATACATCGCAGCGAGAGCGCGTGACGATACGCTAAAGCTTCGTAACGCTGCACGACCTCAGCAGCTCTGCAACGTTACTTTCTCTATTGCGTGTCATCGTTATTGTTGTTTGTATGTCTGTTGATATTGTTGTTGTTATAGATGTTGTCACGCTATTAGCGTGCGATTCACCACGTACTAAAGCGAGACGATAGCTCACTGGAGTTCGGGTTATAGGCTAATATAGAAGCATGTAAATGCCAGTACACACCGGTGACACGAACAAGGAAACTGGCCTGACGGAAAAGCTCATAAGGCGACGTTGCTATGGGATATACTGTACCCTGTTGTGTCTCAGCTGCTCTAGGCCATTTTGCTAAACAGGAACTCGTAGCGTTAAAGACCAGCACGGATCTACAGAGGATGTTCTCCAGTTTAAATTATTCGTGTTTTACCATTGCAATATGAAGCAAAGAGGCTATTTGCATCTGTAGACCGTGTATAGCTGAGTTAACGCGTAGACAAGATAATGCTCGTATATAGTAGAAGGAAAAAAGATCTTAACAATTGACAAAGAAGTTCTGTGTCTGATAAATCGCACAGCTCTTTCGTTTTTGCGGGACGACCGACGACACATGATTGCCTTAAATAAATCCTTATTGAAGTAACAGTTACTATGCCGTGGATAAACGAGATGGGCGAATAGTTTATAATAAAAAGATAAGATGGTAAGCATTTTTCTATAGCTATGGTAATGCTTTGAACCAAGTATAATGATATAGTATAGCTCTCTTCTGAACTTTACCTCTAATTTTCCATCAACACAAGGTTTTCAATTTTAATACAGTTTTGATAGCGAATTGCCCAAACATACTTCAATCATGTTATATCATAGTTTGCTTATTTAATAAACTGCTTATTTAATAAGCGACAATTTAAAATATGTTGCCAGTTTTTGATCATTTTTGCTTGCCTTGGAGAATGGGTACTTTGCGCGGGTGTTTTGAAATTATGTTTTTACATGAAAATTTTGCAAAGAATCGCAGTCATACTGACTGGGATCATGCCTAATTTTGAATTGAAAAAAAAACTGTTACGGGGAAAATATACTGCGGAGCCAAAAAATATTAGATAAATAACTCTATAAAAATTACGTTGTTAGTAGCCTAGGCTCTGCCAATAGTTTTTCACTAAATTATATGAAAAGTTTTTTCTCTACGGCTGGCTTTACTCAAATTCTACTACCTATGTGTTGGACCATGCTGGATCTGAAACGCAATAGAAGACTATGAGGGTAATCTAGGACGCAAGCCATGGCATAACTGAGCCCGCTTTAGTCCTTCGTCGAAATCCGCATATGGCAAGCTTATATTGCGGATGATCAGACTCGACAGAAAGTACTACATGCGCGTTTTTGTTATCGGTTGTTAGCTATCTGGCCTGTTCCATTAGCGAGACACAAACCCATAATCCCCGTGCCCCTTATGGACGAAAAGGCGTACAACAGCTGCCACCTCCGTTACTACCATGCAGGTGTTGTTTGATGTCTGAGAGTCGCTTCGCTGCGGCCACGGTTACGATCACTGCTACTTCCGTACCAGCTGAAGCAAGGAATCAAAAAATGTCTTATCAAAAAATCCTTTTGGCCTTTACGCAAAACTTATCGTACGTCGCTGACGCAGTGTACAGAAAATGCCACCCACTTAGCCAACCTTCAAAGTGAATGTCATTGAATTAACTACACGTAATCGAAGAACAGTCGCGCATAAAATATCACTACGATGACTACAATAATTAAAGCTATCTTGATAATATTTTTGCGTAGCTCCATTGTATCACTTTGGAAGTCCTTCATGTTGTTATGAATTCAACTGTTGCGTTTCAGGTTATGATGATCGCATCCTGTTGCAGGCTTAACCAGGACATCATACTAGTTGTTTTTTCCTGAATTACTTCCTCTTTGGATTTGCAGACAATTACGACTTAGTTGCCCCACGGTTCGCCGGTACCGCTAAATCGACGCCTAACATATCTAGGCTTGCAGGATTGCCACGCTCACTAAGAGTAATGCCGGTATGTAACCTGAACAGATTTCAGTCTATATGCCTTAAGGGCTACCTATAAAACACAGTCTTCAGGAAACGCATAATAACAGTGGGGACGCCTTCATATGTGCAGAGAAGGTAAGTTTAATCGATTGAGCCATGTTTCAGTCATCTAAGAGATTTTTGTAAGTTAATTGCGTTTTATTTTTTTAGGTGATATATTTCAAGAGATCCTTTCAGCGGGTCAGACAAGAAAGTAGCATATTTTATAGCCACTAAGACAATGATATATTCATTAGTGAATTTTAGTCGAAGTTTTCTAGATTTAGATTAGAAGATCTGTAAAGTTTTTGTATTTAGATAAAAGTTATTCGTTTCTTCCACTCGGGATGCTATTCGATGTTTTTTTCCTTCACAGTTCGCTAGCTTGTGTTGTGTGCGTAAAAATTATTTCCGAAAACGTTCGTAGGACATACCTGCGTCTTGTGGAAATCGCGTGAATGGTAGCCGAAATTAGTTGTGACCTTTGAACTCCATAAGCGGCATCTGTGTTGATAGGTTTGAAGAAAGTGAAATATTGCTATTTTCTAACTAGTAGTAACCTCGATAATGACTCTATAGAGAAATAGCATAAATTGAGTCGTAAGTATTATTCTGATCTGTGTGACATTGATGGAAACTGTCTCTGAGGTCAGTTCCCTGTGTTGATGTTTCAGCTGGCTCAGTGTCTATTTCCAATGAAGCTAAAGTCCTCTTCGTAGCGTGTCTATTGGCAGAATAGAAAAATTCTTAGACGAGACGAAGGCGTCTTAGGGATTAGTTCTATGAAAAATCAAAACTGGAAATCTCCTCCCAAAAAAGAACCAAACTGTTATCAAAACGTTACTGCCTTTTACAGTTGTAAATTACCCTAAGCACTAGTGCGCACCGGATCATTTTTATCACGGCTAGATAATGTGTTTTTACTCGAATACATTTGAAGTACGCAATCGTCGTTTTTCTTCCTTTTTCTTTAGTTCCATTATTATCTACTTACGTATGAAAAGTCAGTGTTTGTAGTACTACATAAATGAGAGAGAATGATGTCAATACATATTGGAATATACTTTGTCTTTATTGTTGGCACGTATCAGGCGATCACAATAACGGGATCGTTCGGATGAAGACCTCAGTCTACCATTAGTATCTGTCTATGATCGATTGTAATTTTCACAAATGATTCATACATGACGATGACGATGACAGAAAAATATTTGCCACGATCCAAAAAAAAATAACGAAAAGAAGAAACGTCTAAACCACCTAAACAAACACGATGATATATTTAGTAATTTGGCCACTTTTTTGCTTGCATCGATCTTAGCTTAGATGTTTGCTCTGATTGTTTCCAGTATTATTGCTCCTTCAGATACCCTCAGATAAGATAAACAACGTCTCTGAAAACTAACAATACGTCGTCTGTATACACTTTTTTAAACTATATCGTTCGCTTGATTTTTGATCGCACACCTCTTTCAAACTGATTTAAATAATTCACTTTTTGTATCAGGTCGTTGACTCCTAGCTATGTCTTCATTCTCCACAATTGAATTTGACGCTCTTTATATATTTCGATATTCTATCGCATGTGGTATTTTAACTGTATTTATACTTTTTTGGAGTATGCATGAGGGGGTTTCTCTTTTCGTAGAACTACAAAAAAGGGTTTCTTTTTCTTCTAAACCTTACCTATTCTTAGAAGTGTCCTTTCTCTTATAATTAGCAGCTTCAACAACATGTAAATATCTTATCATCTTAAGATCTTCTTATCATCTCTTCTTATCATCTTAAAAATCTTATCATCTCCTGATTGCAGTTATTGTTACGAACGGTATTTTTACGAAGGTAGCTCTCTATTCGTTACGACTTTATTGTCGGGGCTGTTTTTTTTTCTCGAAGTGATAATATGTTTCAATTTGTTTATACCTAATTATACTTGTGATTGATAATGATCGTTTCAAAGAATAGGTATCCTATTTCCACCGTCCACCGCTTGTTGTCTCGTTTTCTGTCACTTATATGGATCGTCGGACTTATGGCAGACTTACAATTGATTGTTTGTGGGTAGGAAACGTTTGGACCAGTTGATCCGCAACGGTTCCTCTTGACTCGGCAGCCCTTGCAACAAAACATACTTCCGAATCTCTATAGCAAATTACCTTTCTATATTCTACTTTTAGACATTTCGATGTTTCGACATATGTTTTCCAGATGCTCGTCGTACTCATCTATTGAGGCCTATTTTAGGTAAATGGTTCGTCTGATTTCAACATGGACGTTCAAGCATTTCATTCGGCCTAGGTTTGCCCTCCGTTCAGCGTCTTTTGACAGCCATCGTTAAATTATTAGTCATATTATATTTCCTGATGAAGTATAGCGTTTCTTCTATATCTGTGGTCTGCTTTAGTTTCGGGTATGTTTTTTTTTTCTTGTACTATAAGCAACGTGCGAAGCTGTGTTGTTCCTTGTATCGTTATTCTGACTAGGCATATAGATGTATAGTAAATCTGCTTCAATAAATAGCTAGTTTGCTGTTACTTGTTCGTTAGGGCCAGACTGCATACGATTTCGGAAGTGGCCTGTTTTTTTGTTTTACCTTTCAATAGAACCAATTTTAAATATGATCAGTATTAATACCATGTTTAGGTACCGCGTGTTTCGATCTTTCCAACTGTTTCCTAAATGCCTGTCCCCTCAGCAGTTTTCAGCCGCAATTGTATATAACAATTTTTTCATCTCTAACGTCCCAGTATATTGCTCAACCGTGACTACTCGACATGTTAATATGCTCTGATTGATAGAATGAGCGCGTATCGTCTAGCTGTTCTCTTTTCTCTCCTTTGAATATGTATCCGAGCAGGGCAAACGTCGGCTCTCCGCTTGTCCGCTCTGAGAAACGCCTCCTGCGGATTCGGCTTGTCCTTATTATATCTCAGCTGCTTACTTGTCTTAGCCACTTTATAAAATTAGCATATATAATTGTTTCTAGTAATTACCTCTCTCTGCCACCTCTATGGAGGCCTGAGAACTAATCATATACGCTACAAGCCATTTTCGACCGCGATCAATATTCGAATAGAAATTAGCGATACCCAGCTACTTTTTACAGGCTGGTGAATTACCTTTGGCCTCGGCTTGCTTGCCATAGGGATTAGAGCATACCTAGAATAGTAACGATGATCGTTTTTGATGGCCCTACAATTTGGTAGACATTTAGTAGGCTCAACTTTCTCGTTGTTGCTGGGATAGCAACTGGTTAAAAATATCCTGGACTACCATGATTCTGAATTCCGAACAGTCCGATTGTAAACTTATATCGACAACTCTTTTATACCTAGGCTACATCATATACGTAACCCGCATGTGCTTAGCCCGAAAATACTCATTTTTCGATAGCCCACTTGTTCATCTAAAGGCTTTGTAGACAGGCCTTTCTGTTCACTGTTTCTGTTAGTTCTCATTTTTTGTGAACTGCCGTCGCCCCTGCTTCTTCAATCTAGCTTTTTCTAAACATGATTATCTGTGTGGCGTTTTCTTTTCTATTATTTCGCGTCATCTCAGCTGAGATGAAAAGAATCAGTGGGTGAATACTAGCGTTCTACGCGTATGTAAGATTTTGTCTGATACATTTTTGCCGATTGTACGTTGATTTTATGATACTCTATCACGTTTTTCTCTAAGTGTCATCAGAGATGATATCAGGATTTTACTGCCACAACGTGCCCCGTTGTCTCTAAGGGATTCTAGAGATCTTCAGGTAGAAGTTCTCCCTGTGCATTAGTTGAGGCCTTAAGCCATTGATTTAGCAAAGAAACACTTAGCTATTGTGGCTTATTAGATCACTGCAATTTTGCAGGCATTTTTTAGAAATAGTTTCGCATGATCCAGAACTGACTGGGCGAAAATTTACAAAATCCATATTGAAATTTTTGTTTGCCGCTGCCTAAACACAGCAGGTTTACTTGAGTTGATCGCTAAACATTAATAGCGGGCAGCAATCGACGCGTAGCTCGGCTGTCACGTTTCGATCACATTGTCTTTCAAGGCACACTTCCTAAAGTGAACTGCATTGTCGGCAGGTTCTACTCTAACATTCAGATTTTACAAAACATTTTTGGCCCATATGCAAAACGAATTAATCCGATGGTCAGCCCTTATTGCTAAGAAACGTTTCTCACGATAAACTACCTGTTTACAAACAAGGCATGGAATTTTCCTATACACGTATACGGCGTCTACACATACACAACGGCTTGAACTTTCAGTATTTCCATCTGTGATCTGGGTCGCTAACTTAGTCAGTAGTCGGTAATGTTAAACGATATCGTTAACCAGCGAGGTCCGTTTGTTCGGCGGCTGTTGGTTCCAGCATCGATACTGCTATTTATGCTAGAATCAATAAGCGTTTTATAGGTGACGCTTTTCCCACGACCCACTTGGGCTTGCTATCTGTATTTGCCTATATGCTAGTTTCTTCAAAGGTCTTTTTATCGTCCTCGCCGTTATCCTCGATGGTGACCACGTGATGTCGGCTCCGGACTTCTGCATCCTCCTCGCCTGAGTGGTTTCGATCTTGCGATTTTAATGAGCTTCTCCGTTCGCCAGTGGGAGTACTCATTCCGGACATCGCTTCCGGAGCGGTGCGGGAGTCCTGCCTGCTCCGGATGCCGCCGCCGTCGCCGTCGCCGCCGCCACTGCTGCTGCTTGCTGAAGCTACAGTAGCACATGCGGACCCGGAGGCGTGTGGGCTCCGTAGCGTGTCAAGCACGTCCTCCTGAGAGGATGAGATTGCCTTTTGGCGAGACAATCTCAAACTGGGTGGTCTACTTGACTGAACGCTTTCCTATATGCGTATACCCCATTGCCACCAAGCAGTGTTACCAACGACACAAAGTGATTGCAAACGTCGTTAGCTCGATACCAAAAGATAGGGTTGTTATTATTTACAGTTCGGTAGCGGTAGTTAATGGTGGCACAGCTCGTAAGGAACTACGCTTTCCAATCACTACAGATTATAATATGTCATATCATGCAACTACAAAACGTATATGAGGTTCATCTTTGTAGACAGTATTGCTAGCTAAATTTAAACGACGTTCAAAAAAACAGGGATTATAATTTATGCCAACAAATAAATGAATAACGAATGATTATCTATTGTTAGAGCCATATATAAACCAAATCAAACGGGTCCTAAGAGTAGGTTGATTAATTGAATATTGTTTTCAAACAGGAACTATTATGAGTATTTTCTTTATGTCTAGTTCTAAGAGGATGAACGGATAATTTTCTATTGTTGCAGTAGAGAGCTTACGATCTGCTTGCCTTTTTGTATGATTTTCACAGTAGTCAAGTTTAGGTCCCACATCAGGTATTCGATTTCCTCGCATATGAGAGGAGCGTTTAACTTTACCTAAAGACTATTTACTACACGCGGATTATAGTCTCTATAAAAATAAAAGCAGACTGGGAGGCCCATTCCATTAACTGGCTTTGATGCACTGTTTGCCCTATGGAAACTATGCAAAGGCAGCATAAGGCGTGCTGACCTTTCCGGAATCGGTTTTTTCTACGGCGGCGTGAAAGGCAGCGTGGCCTGTTGGCATGGTTGTGCCCGCTGTCGGAGGCCCAGATAGGCTTCCCGATTGGCGGCTAAGCAATGAGCTGCGTCTTTGCTGTGCCGCACGTAGAATGTCCAAATGCGACACTTGGCCTAACGTCAGCGTCGAGATCTTCCGTCGTTGACGAAGCGAACGACGTCGCTCTCCCTGAGACGATGTCCTTCGGCGACCTACGAAAAAACATTAGTGCCCAAACAGACAACGGGAAAATATGATGATTGGCACAAGTCAAAGTAACGACCATGCATATAGTATAGGAGTACGAACAGGATTGTCTCAGATAATATGGTTGCGCCATATTTAAACGGCTGCTTTTCATGCTTTTTATGCATACAAACATACATGTGTAAAGAAGAAGAATTCAGTGTATCTGTTAACGAAACTAACAGCCGGCAATTTTCAAGATGCTTTGCATGCAATAGCGCGATTAGCTGATCTGACAATCCGGCTATTTCTGCACGCTCGTGCAGACCGATTGAAGACGGTTGCGTCTTATAACCTATTGTACCTTTTGTTTCAGTATCAGACTCGCTTTCGGTAGTGTTTTTTTGCCCACCCGACATGGGCTGATACCCCTGGATCGGAAGGGCTGAGCTGCCATGCAGCGAATCCTGGTCAGTCTGCTCGGGTTCCGAGGGTACATCACCAGCAAGAGTGTACATCGTCAGACGGCGGGCCCGCAAACGGCGAGCTCGAAGGTGAGCCGCCAGCTCCTGGTTATCGTCGTTAACGAGGTTCGGATTATATCGGTGGTGATACTTTTGTGGAACCATGTGAAAGATGGGACGAAACGAAACAAGATAATTAGAGACGATAAGACATAGTCGTTTCCTCAAATATTTCCAAAATTTTGTTTTGTTTTGATGTCAAGCTTTTAATGATTGTCGGCAGTTTCGTCGATTTTATCTGCTTAACTTGGATTTCAATTTATTTATACTTCGATAAAACTGACACAGTTTGCAGATTCTAATTTAATACAGTATCGGCAACATTAATTTAGGAGATTTATTCCCCCAACAAGATCCATCTATCAGGCAAACAGGTAAATCTTCTGGGAGCGAGAGAGCCCGACCTGCCACTTTGAGATGGCTAACTTGAACCAGAGACGCGGGTAATCTTTGATTGGCCACAAGTTCAACTTAAACAGTTAGTGTTAATGTAGCTCATCTCATCTGTAAGCTGAAAGTTTCGCCGCAAAGGCTTTATAGTTGAATTCATTGAAACAACGATATTCTGAGTTATCTAAAGTCGAATGGAAGAAGTATGGGTCTCATGAAGTGTTGGCATTTTTTCGGAATCATCATTTATGCCACGGAGCGATTAATCAGTGCTTCATTGAAGACTCTATAGAATAGCCGAACGATACAACGAGCACGTAAAACTGGCGCTGAAACCCCGTACCGTCGAGTTAATCTAACGTTACAAAAGCTTAAGTGAACATTAAATGTGTAAATTTTTACTAAGTAACAAACTTTTAGTTATGCACTTCTAGATAATGTGCAAGCCAAGTCTTCAGGCTACGAGTGCCATACGATGCTGTTGTAAAACTCTGGTGAAGGCATAGCTCTATTACCTTCGATCCAGTTAATCGTATCGGAAGACGTATTTGAGGCACGTGGCGCATCAGCTTAGTTACTAGAAATGTTTATGATTTGCAAAAGCAAATTCGATCAGTTGCCTCTGTGATTTGTAGAAACGTTTAGTTTTGATGCTGATTTCTATATGGGTCTATATTTTAAATTGGTATCGCCGTTAGCCACTGCATCACACGGCTGGCCGGCTGGCTCCCAGTACAAAGCGAAGATTGTCTGTCTATGCCCGGGTCTGAACGTGTGTCTAAAATTAGCACGCTAATACGTTATCTAAGCTATCACGAAAGATTTGCATGTCTGTAACACCGACCTTATGGTACGGATTTTCATTGAGTGCTTTGAGTAGCAGCTTGGTAGTATCTGTTTTCGGACGGGAATCGAGTGATGAGGCCCTAGCGACCGCTTTACGCCATAGTCCCATTGTGTACTGCCTCTTCTCGTCCGACGATAGTGCGCCTACGTCACTTCCGATTCTGGTGGGACTACCGAACACTGTCATCGAATGGTTGTTATTCGACATTTCCGAGTCGAGGCTTCTCGAGGCTGCGCGCAATTGTTCCGCTGGAAACGAAGCCAATTGAATTATCGTAATGTAAATAATTTCCCGCCGCCCCCGTTACTGCGGCGTAAAGAGGTAATAGCAAAACAAATTCTTAGGAACGGATCGTTTTCGCATATACACGAAACTGATAATAGTAGGCGGTGCTTCGTTCAGCATAGAAATGGGGTGTAGTGGTAGTAGAAGCGGCAAGAATCTCGATAACAGGTCAAATAGCACGATTTGTTGATATTTTCTATGCGAATGCCGTAAAAGGAACATTGACCGTCTACAGTAACTCTCAAGCATGATGCTATTGTGCACATAATTACGTTGATATAATAAAGAAAAGATAACCTAAACGTTTTATATAGACTAAAAAACGTAGATGACATTTCACATTATATAATCTATATAATCTATATAAATATATATATATATATATGACTAAAAACCTAAACGTAGATGACAATTACTACTGTCAATACTCTTCTATTATAGGACTAACGGGATTGATTCAGCTAGAACTATTCCATCATGCGCTGACGCATGAAATATTACGGTATACATATGCTTTCACATTTATTGAGCCTAAATATTCAACAAAAAAATATATTATTATTAAAGCTGATATTGTGTTTGTAGTCTAATTTGCTAGAGAAACATCTACACGTATATGATCTCAGCATATAATTCGATTATAACAGCCAATTTTGACAATGATCCGCCTGTGGCGTACTCTGGATTGTCAACAATTAGTCCTATTTCGTCCAATGAAGCATTTGCAAAATTTGCTCGGACTAACCATAATGGCTATTTAATAGAATACTCAGTGTGAGTTAGTCTATCTTATTGTTTGATCGAGAAATGAACAACTAATTAGTGTGTAGTTTGCTAACTCTGCGCTTTTTTCTTATGTTTTCCCTATGTTAATACTACTAGCAGCAGTAGCAGCAGCAGCAGCAGCAGCAGCAGCAGCAGCAGCAGCAGCAGCGGCAGCAGCAGAGCAGCAGCAGCAGCACCAGCAGCCGCAGCAGCAGCAGCCGCAACAGGAACGGGACGTTGTTACTATCCAGAATTGTGAGATAGGTTAGAGCATGATACACTAGTAGATGTTATAAAGTTGTGTTCTATTATCACAGCTGCGTAATTACTAATGAAGTGCTATTAAATCAGAATTTAGAGGCTTTCGTCTGCTATAAAGTGATATAGAATTGACAACCAATCATAGTCGTACGTAGCAAACAAGTACGTATCCACGTGCTATATAGTTCGCTCAGATATTTTTCACAGTATCAGAATAGAAACTTTGAATATAAATAGTTGTCTTGCTTGCTTGTCAATGGTTGCTTAACTTACAGGTATTTGTGATCCGTCTAGGATATAGTTTTCAATAATACCCGCTAATTGTTGATCCAGCAGGTGAGCCTCTTATGACAGTAATAGTTATTCCAAGACATATAAACGCGCGCCCCACTATAGTACTAAGATACATATTCTGGTTTAATGCAGACTACGTTGATAAGTATTTTTAGGGCAATATGTTACTCTCTCAAATAGAAAAGGCTTCTCAAATAGACGCAGCTTTATACATTTATCTTTGTACAGCTCTGAAACAGTTCTTGCATGACCTACGTGAGACATTTTAGCCAAACCTAACATCGTTCCTGAGGAATACATTTTCCTCTAAGGCCGAACAGGCAGGCGTACTCTCACCACAACTTAACAGCACCTTACAAGTCGCACATTAAAAAAATCAAACATGAAATGGCATTTGGTTTCTCGCAATTTTAGTGTCAGAAATATTCAAATACAAGTGATGAAAATCGTCTATGAAAGCTTAGGTTTTCGGGATCGACCCCTTTCCGATCCATCGTCACGATCACTTGAAAGAGAATCGAAAGACCACGAAAGCTATCAGATGCTCGCTATTTTACGCGGTCTTGCGACGTGCTACTCGTGCGAGCCCCAAATTTATTTTCTTTGCGGCTAAACTGATCACGTGATAATTTCCAGAACTTTTTTCTAATAAAAACCCCAAATTAACAATACCATACCTTGTTAAGCTGAGCTGCAGAGATATGCCAATCAGCGAAAGAGTACGCGATGTTAAATAGCATTTGCCTACAGATATCGCTGAAAAGAGTATGCTTATATGCCGAGTCCTGATTTGTAGTGAAATATGAAGCAAATCCCTTAATTACCCTAACTGCTTAAGCTGCAACCGCTTGAACCGTTTCCGCATCCTGATTCCCTATTGCTTTACTAAGTAAATCGAGACGAGAGCTCTCCAAGCACGAGCTTCGACGATGCGCTAATTAATAATGTAATTACAGTTACCAGAGATGCGCATGGAGGAAAAACTAAAATTGCAACAATGTAGATAAAGTAGCAGAGTTTCTTGAGCCTCTGGGGGATCGATCGACAGACCTTTACCTGCTTACCCTGGACACCTGCTACTGGGTCCTATTGATCTTTTAACGCAGAAATGGCGAGCTACAATGGTCGACAGAAAGCCATTGGCAGTACAACCGACCCAGCTTATGTATACTGTCGAACCACTGATAAACGTGGACGAGTATGCTCTGATCCACTACTTCGGCAAAGTGCAAGTTGTTCGCTAGGCAAAGTAGAAGGCTTGCTCGAGGACGTATAGTTTGCAATCTGATTGCTTACCCCTTGTTGGGTCTGAGGCCCTTTAAGAAAACACGAAAGGGAGACATTGCCAATATGGCCAATAACTTCATTTTAAGAATAACATTCAGAGGAAAATAGAATAAACTCTATTACGACTTGGCTAATACACATTTTTAGAGTTTATCTCAAAGAATAGTATACGCTTAGTGTAGTCAAAAAAAAAATTCAATTATATCCATAATATAGAATTAAGGAACGTGGTACCCAGACCAAATGATATAGCATTTAGAAACATGAAAAATATTGGCTGACAAGGACTACGGACAAATCTATTTTCTTTCTTTATGTATATTCTGGGTTTTCATTCACACTATACATTCAGCATCTAAACGGAATAACAGGTCACAGACGATTGATGAAACGAGACCCAAAAATGTCAGCTTTCTTTGGAGATTCGTCATCTATGCATAGCTGGGTTTCGTTACCGTAGTTCACGTTGACCGTGAAAATGTTATCTGCTTCAGCCCACGTTGGGCTAAGCAATAATCACACTTCTTAAGATGATGAACGAGTTTTTTGTTCATATGCTATTATCGCTGATCCATCAAGAGAAATAGGTAGTACTCATTAGGTTCTCCCCCTTTTGCCCCAAGCCACTCCCTTTTGTAGGTTCAGCTAAAGCATGACAGGCCCAGTATTCAAGGCGATATAGGGAATGTCTTATTTAAGGCGAGACATAGCGAAGAAAAATCTAAGTCGTAGATCGCAATCGGTCCTATAAGGCTGTCATGCAGGTTTCGTATCTTTGCAGTATCGATTTCTCAGAAGGCTATTTTTATCAGACGCTGTCTAGTCAGTGAATAGGTACAGGTCAGTGCAATAACATTACTATAGACTTGTCCATTAGTTAAATATCAGTTATAAAATTGTACATGCTACGTACCGTCATTGCAGCTCATGGTGAGTCTCGGCATCAACACTGCGGAAGGTGTGATTAGCACAAATCAATGGAAAGAATTAGATAGTTGTTACGCCTGTTACTTCCTAATTCGAAATATTATTGAAGCTTTTAGGAATAGAATATAGGCACACAAATATACGTGGAAGCAAACGACTCGGTGAAAATAGAAGCGGTGTATGTACAGTCGTTAGACTAAGCATCAGAAGATCATGTAGCTCTGAAGCTCGATCGTATTGTAAATCATAGACATAGTAATTGTATCAGGCTTGGCACTTTTACAATGTATGATTTAAGCGTGGATTATAAGAAAGTGTATAAAGAAAGGTAAGGGAGGCGTGTTCGTATCCGAAAAATTGACTAGCTGCAAGAATATTTCGTATGATTCCCATTATAAAGAGTTAGTTAGCAAATAAACCTGGTTACCTGCCCGGTTACCTTTCTGCAGGCTCAATATATAGTCGATAACATGCACTGCAGCTCTTTTGGCAAACATCATTTGGTATTACGCTAATGGGTAGTCGAATAGTAAAAAAAACGAAACACTCTATATAATTTTTTTAGTGAAAACAGACATAAATAAGCGAAACGAAACGTTCTACAAATTCTACTTCCTTGGATATCCAAAAAGTGTAATATTGACAGATCTTGGTGGTATGCGAGGGCCTCCTTATACATCAGTGGGTTTTATTGTGGTTCAGAGCTCTAAACAATCCTCTGTCTTCAACTACGCGTAAAGGCAGGCCATGAAAAAGTAACGTGTCTACATTAGGATTTGACATGACAGGCGTTAGAATTACTTGCTGAAGCTTTATCTCAGCAACTAGGCGCTATAGAGCTCTCTGTAACTTAAGTATATTTATTTATTTAGTTCCTAATACTACTTTACGTAATGAACTTTAGCGATTGAGTCGAGAAATATTGTAGCTTATCTAAACTAGTAACTTTTTCCCAAAAGCGATATTCGTATCAGTTAAGGCTAATCGGCAAATGTAAACAGCCATCAGATGAGCGAGGAATCGAGGGAACCTGGCACACTATAAAAATAAAGGCAATATCCAAATCTCCCGTTACGATGTCTGAATTTGCGTGTGTGTGTGTGTGTGTGTGTGTGTGTGTGTGTGTGTGTGTGTGTGTGTGTGTGTGTGTGTGTGTGTGTGTGTGTGTGTGTGTGTGTGTGTGTGTGTGTGTGTGTGTGTGTGTGTGTGTGTGTGTGTGTGTGTGTGTGTGTGTGTGTGTGTGTGTGTGTGTGTGTGTGTGTGTGTGTGTGTGTGTGTGTGTGTGTGTGTGTGTGCGTGTGTGTGTATGTGTGTGCGGACCTAACGGATTTTTCAAGACGATCCGAGACTTCACAGCGACACCCCGTTCGTACTGTCCTGCATAGAGACATAAAGGGCCTTGTGGTGTGGCTCGACTGCGAATGATATTTGTACGAACCATAGAGAACTTATGTGCTCTGCCATATGGATTCATCGAGATAATGGCAGATAATAACATGAGAATGAACACGTCATACTGAAATATCGGACAGCAGGGAGTTTGTCATAGGTTTCTTCCATTATTGTAAACGTTACAGAACTATCCTTCTTTAATCTTCTTTTTATACAACAAGCCTGTTTGCTCATCAACAACAATTAATAAGTAAAATTCGTAATCGTTGTATGTTGAGTAAGTGTTAGAAGACAAAACGGCCAGTTAGACGTAGATTGGCCATTAAGATTGAGATGATGATGATGCGGTTTTCCTATTTCATACCGTACTGCTCTGCCATATCGCTCTGTGTTAATCCATTCTGATTAGAGATTATAGGTATGAATGAGCCTAACGTATTCGTCGTTGGAGTTTCTTAATGCAAGCTAGTTTGGCCTGGCAAACGGGCAATAAAAACATTATTGCAATTGAAATTCTATTTAGAACCGTTTCATGCTATACAAATCAATCTTTCTATACTTAAAACTGTTTGTCAAACATTAAATAACCTAACTTTAATCTAACGAACAGTGTTTAACTGTTCTGTGTTTTTTCTTCGTCAAAAAAATAATCGCCAATCATAGAGTAAATCGTGAATTATTTAGATGCGATTTGTCAATTGTTTCATTCACGATTGGTGTTTTTTGGGTATTTTTTTTTTGTACCATTGGGTACATGAAAACATTCCTTAAAAAGTACTTTTAGATAGAATAATCAGTAAGTTGTTGCTTGGTTTGCGTTCTGTCCACGAACCCGTCTAATATTACTAATAGTCATTAACTTACCAAACCGGGAGAAGCGTACACGTTTTGGTGAGACTGCGGGGGTGATGCCAAGCCGAGGATGGATCGGAAAAAAACGCCGTGCGTTAGCTAGTCAATTGAAATATTCTTTTTTTTTTTTGGTTTTTATTTGTTATTATGGTGTAATTTACTGTCTATGAAGGATCAGTTCTACTTTGTCCAATACGCAGCTCTTTCAGTGTTTTGAATCCTACGGTTTGAACGTTATGTCGAGTAAAAATAGCTCTTTAAAAAAGCTGTCGGTACGAACTAACGTAGACTGATCGAAGATGTTTTAAGTTCAGTGGCGATCTGACCGAAGACCACCAGAGACCTCTCGCAAAATCCTTCTAATTGCCACCTTCACCGATCTTCGTGACTATACAGTAATTTTTACCATCACCACCATCGTTAGAGTTTCACTAAGCTAATTTTTCAGTTTCGGTTAATTTTCAACTACAAGAAATTGAAAATTGAGCTTATCAAGTGTTACGCCGTAAGACCTATGAGCATAAATTTTATAACGACAAAATTTTTTCCACACAAACATCTCTTGAATTTCCGTCTATTGTATTTTTCGATACGAACTGAGTGTTGGTCACTCAGCATAGAACGGTCAAAGGACGCGTATCCATAACATCTACAGTCTAAAATAAATTATGTACCAAAGAAGCTTTCATTTACAACAGAACAATCCATTGGAAATGTCACTTAATTACGAATTAATTTACATTTAGGCGTTTGTTTTTGTCGAAAACTTCAACTATACCAGAGAGACTCTTCAACGCCAGCGCTTTGTCTCCAACTGTAGTCACTGTATCACATACAGACCGATAAAAAAGGAAAATTGATTTAAAGGTTCGTCGGTTAGACAGTTCAGTGCACTGTTACCGTTGGCGTGAGCGGCGACTGTGACTGACTTCTTTCGACCTTCATGACGAAGTAATACGCGGTCCTCGTCTTCGGAGGTGGATACCTGTGTTGAGAGCTTATTAGTAACAGCAGTGACAAGTGCGACATTGATATACTTATGTGGAACGTTCCCATGCGATGTCGGAAGCTCCCGTAGGGTTCAGGTACCTACCTAAGAGATTCAGCTAAAATACTGCAATTAATCATTTAAAACGCCTTTTCCTTGAACACCATTAATATATACTACTTATGTTATTTCAGGCCGCTGCTGTGAGAAATATCGGAAGTCAAGGATGTCATTATTGAGAATTGCTATGTAAGGTTACTCTAGTTTTCGTCTGCGAACGTCTACTTCCAGCTGACACGGAAATGACAGGGACTCACACGAAATTCCACAGCGTCTCCATAACACGCTTATAAAATGCTAGAGAGATAAGATAACGTCTCCATGCGCAGCACAAGCACACTCGTACGAAGGCACAAGACAAACAGTAGCAGAATCGCTTACCTCCTGTCCATTTTCATCGGGTACCGACATCGAGATCTGATCTTCCGCGGCCAGGGAAAGTGCTTTCTCCCCGAGGGATCGTGGAACGTGCAAAGGAAGCTTTTCTTCCAAAGCCGTTGCCGGTCCGTAGAGGTGTGCGTAATGATCACTGCCGTCATTATTTGGACGTTACCATGAATATATAATAATAATAATAAAAATCGAAAACCAAAGTAACATTTAGAAGGTATTCTATGAAAGGGTTTGTCAAGGATAGCGATGACAATGGTGCCAATTAGATTTGAAGCTGTTCACTTGTTTAGGTTTTCATTCAAAGTTGTAGCGGGTGTATGTATTCCAAACGGATTTTTCGCTTTTTATATATGGATGTCCGGCGTATCGGCTTCATTGAAGGATTTGCAATACAATTAAACCGCGCGTACAAGCAAATTAGTATTTATAAGGAACAGCAGAGAATGCCGTTCAATCATAGACTTGGATTAAAGGACTGACGTAATCAATTTTTGTTATGAAAACCATTGCTTCAAAGCCCAATGCATACATTACAAGGCAGACATACCGCAGTTTTTGAGATCTCTTTATAAAGGTCGAAGAAGACTAACTGAAAGGTTTGTCCAGAAGAAAGCCTGTTAATGCAGTAGCTAAGGGCAACTTCTATTTTTTGCTGATTTTAATGGGTAGGCCCAACGTATGATATTTTCTGGTACCTGTGTTGCACAAAAACCTGTGTGTTCGGTCCTATAAAATTCAGTTTACCCAGGATCGCAACAGATTTACAGGCCATGCAAAGTGTCCTACGTTTCCTGTACAAGCCGAATAGTAGCTACGGTGATATCCTAATTTTCTAGTTGGAATGATTTAATCAGTTATTTGAATAACTAAATCACAAAATTGATGAGTGAAGCAAAATTGCCCCATATAAACATACCGGAAGCGTACCTTATTTCAAATATATAGAACTTCTTATGGACTTATGGACGCGGACTCTGGCTAGAGAGTGCTGCCCGACCGTGTTTTTTTGTTACTTAACTTTTTATAGTTCTGGATGTTATAGCGCCTTGAATTTGATGAGTTTGACTCGGACAATATGTAGCTCTGATGAGAAAGACTAGAGCTAATTCAACTTTTGATTGAAATACAAAGGCTAATGGCACGCGATACGCTCGTAGATGGGCCTAAGGGAATCAAATTATTACATAGAGTACCAAAAAGCCATTAGAAGGTAGATTGTTCAAAATAATGGGTCTTTAACCTCATATCTGTGTGCCGACCCGGACATAAATTCGCACTGTTTTGGACCTACAGGCACTTAACAAAGGTATTCAAAAACCCAGATATTCGTAAGCAAACGTATTCTTCACGCCAGGGATGCGTTCTATAGAATGGCGTTAAGTACAGCCGTGCCTACACAAGCCGCACAAAGAGTGCGATATCAATATTCTAAATTATCCCAAGTAATAAACGTTCTACAATTGGAAACTAAAAAAAAAGTGCACTAGACGAAAATTTTAGCAGATACGCCCAATTTGTAATAAAGAGTTAGTGTGAATTTTGTGTTTTTTCTCGTTAGTAAGGAAAAAAAACCGCTGCCGGAGTAACATATTACTTTAAACACAACGGCAAACACTGCCGTTTGCGTATGAGCTTGGTATTATGCGTGTTCGACAAACTGATGTCTGAAATAGATACTTGGGGAATGAGTGAATTATATATACCGGGGTCTTTTAACAGCTTAGAAATGTTCTTTTGAGATTTGCTAAGGCAGCCACAGAGTAGAATGCGGTAACAAAGAAAGCGTAAAAAATATTAAGGTTCTTAAACTATCGAAATATTTGCGTTACTCTGTATATTTTTATGAACGAGTACTACAATGAAATCAATGGACTGGGTGAACTTTAAACAAGGGTCTGGAAACCCTCTGATGCTAAATGTGCACCAGATCCATTGATAAGACCGTAACTGCAATAGTCTAAATAAAAAATAATCGACAATAACAATATTAGAAAAATGGTGGTGGCCGAACGATCGAAACGAGCATTTGGTCAGGATTTCAAGTAACCATTCGAACAAAGTACCGCACATTGCTTGAATAAAGACAGTCTGAGAAAAATAGAAAATGTTTGTTTTGCCTAGAAAAAAAATCCGTCCTTTACATTTAAGCTAAAAGGCTACGCCCTAGTTTGAGATCAGTGATCCTGATATGAGGCAATGGTGAATGGAAAAATGCTTGGTTTGTTTGAATTGGAATTTATATTATATATTAATATTATATATTAAAAACGTTGAGACAACAAAAGGTTTTTAAGCTTGGCGTTGGTCATATCCATTGTGGTCCCCATCTATCTTTCAAAAATCTAACAAAATTAAGAGCAAATCCTCCATAATAGTACAGGATGCGACAGGCAACAATAGCTATTACACGCGACGTTTCTTCGGTTGCCAAACAAAGTGGACGCTTGCTCACACACTGGACCCTGGGCATACGGAGAAGCAACCGATTGCTAACTCAAGAGAGCGTCGCGACGGCATTGCTTTTCAAAATCGCCAGAGGCTACTTTCCTGATTCGAAGTTCCAGCCGAAGGGAAAACTTCGTTTTACAATAAGATAAGCGGCCCAAACGTGCAAAGAAGTTTACCTTTCACAGCGGAGAACTAGATAGAAAGGGTACTAGATTAAACGGCGCTTGCCTGGTGACACGTGACTGCGACGCCCTAATCATAGATGTACGTTATACACGTACACGATTATATTGTCGAAGTTATCAGAGGCACTATATTATAATTAGCTCCAATAATGTGGACGCATAAAGGGCGGACAGAATAAACGCCGAGTCCTTTTAACAACACAGCCATTTAGCGATCGGCCACAAATAAAGATCTCGCCATATTAAATTGATTTGATATACTTTAGGACTGTGCTTAGAAAGAAACAACTATGATCTATATAATGTGCCGCCAATTTTAAAGATACTCGAGTGATTAATGCAAATGACCTTGTACACGATACATAATTTTATCTTGTACACGATACATAATTTTATCTTAAGATATGTCTTCGATTTTTAAGCAACATTTAAATCGAAATTCAATGTTTCAAATTTTGGGCTTAATTTTTGAAAAAAAATACGCCAAAGAGCATGTAGCGCTGATACTTATTTTGGTGCTCCCAATTAAAGCCTATGAAAAAGGTAACCTGGCAGATACTACTTCGATAAATATGCGATTATAAAAGGAATACTTCTCTCAGTAGGGAAAATGAGGGCATGTACGTATATAGAGGGGGGCACTTCTTCCATTCTTTCCCTAAATGTATTTCACGTTTTAGCTAATTACCAATTATAATAAAATGAAAAATTAATTAAAATTCGTAAAAAGTCTCTATTGTAGCCCAAGACTTAAGAGTTAAACTTAGAAGCTTTATTTGATACCATCCAAACTTCAACGCGGCTAGCCGAAAGAAATATTTAGCCGCAGGATGCAGAAGCATGGTATTTATCTAAGTTAATTGTGTGTCTTGGCAGAATTTGTGATGAGGTTTATTTTTAGGTGAGTTATCTGTTGATATCACTACAAGTATTCGAACTTAGCTTAAGGATACCGAATAAGTATAGACATTTTTGAAGATATAGGGTCGACGAGGACTAGTAATAGGCATTCTCATTCACAGAAATTCAGAAGAGTCATCGAGGTATTGTATGCAAGACGTCAATATTTTCTGAAAAGTAGTTTCAGTAACAATGGATAACCTAAGCAAAACATTGACTACTTCTCAAGTTCTAACAAAACATTCGATTGTATCAACGAAGTGTTACGTAGTTATCCTTCACCACTCCGGCCATAATGGAGAGATGAAAGTTTTTTATGAGTCAATTTAGTTAGCACTTTACATTTTTACTTCTAACATAATTCCCAAGCGTGTTGATATTTCTCCCGTAATAAATATCTCTGGAGATAATATCCGCTATCTTATTCATTGATTTAGATTTAGCCAACGGAGTGAACGCCGGCGCGTTTTGGGCTTGTTAGGAAAGATGTATATAGATAGCATCCGCTCTAGGAGTTCCCTAGGACTACTAGGAGTACTCCCTAACGAATGCATTATAATAGCAGAAAAGTCTAAAAGAATATAGTAGAAACGGATCTATTAACGACGAAATTATTTAAGTGGTACGTTTAGTTTAATTGTTATTCGTTCTCAAAAGTATAATTATCGCTAGATCTATTGAAAGCCAATTTTGTTAACGGCAGAAATTTGTATCGCAGTGTTTCTTCTTACTAACTTGAATTCTATTCAACTTTAGAAGTTGAATACTCACGCCAGAACGACCTTGGTGTATATCCGAGTTAGGCTGTTGTGACCGTTATCTCGGACCAGCAACGGCCGGAGGTACTTCTCGTCCAAGCTGCTCAGGACTCCCTTCCAATAGTTACCTATTATAGAGTCAGTTACGCATCAGTGATGATATTCATAACGGTAGTAGAACAATTACTACAGATAATTTTACCTAAGAATAGTTTATCATAAAATTAGGCGAATATACAGCCATTCTATAGGGCGCCAATGGATTGATGCCATCATTCGTTCTAATCCAACACTTGCCCTTGACCGGCACCTCATTAACACATCGGTTCGTTTCATTCAATTAGTGTTTTAAAAAAGTCATACATAAGTCAAGCCATATATATACAAATTAAGACCGTACGTGCCACTCAGACGCTGCAATCTGTTCTGGCATACGTGCCGTGCATTACGTACCTCCTCTGTTCCCGGTAACCTCTTCAATGCCGAGCATAATATTGTCCACCAGCTTTTTGTTGATTTCGGTAAACAGCGAATCGCCGAGACTCTGATGGCGTCGAATCTTCAACAGGTTCACTAGCGGTTTCACAGAGGCGCCCTGTGGGACCAAAGGGCAGCCCAAGCACATATACCGCGCTATGGCCTTTACAGTTCTTTGAAGACATGTATTTACTTGTCCATTGACACACAACAGATGGGATTAAAGTCGAGATAGAGCCAAATCGTAGAAATTAACTAACGGCACGCTTCGCATAAACTTAACAGAGTTTAACCTTCTGTATCATATACATTTCCCGAGTTAATTTATGCCATTAACCGAAGGACTAGTGATAAACTTTTTACTTTAGATCTCAGATATTGCGGTTTCGTTCCCGCCACTTGGCCGTGACCAGTTTATCAAAGAGATCCTCATGAAAAGGTTATTGTACCATTTGCGGTGTTATAGTCGCCGGTATATGAGTCAACCTAGCATCTTATTGTTGTTGGCAAAGGTCACGTCGACCGTGGAGAATTTCTATGAAAAGCAGCCGCAGAGCTAAGGCACGATTTTCGCACAATGCCCACGGTGCTCGAAACTCGTGTAAGATGCCCTCTAAACAAATTCTACCACCTTTCAGCCAACCAAGCTTCCGCGCACGATCATCGAGGTCCACCACCTTATGTAATAGGTAACGGCTATTTTTCGTCAACGGAAGCGCTTAAACGTACACGTAACACGTGCTCAATCGTTATGGATGCTTAGCTGCATCAGATTGAAATCTCCGTCACTTTCCTGTTGAAAGTCGAGCAGTGTGTTCAGATTTTGACCATGATTGGCTGAGACACTGTTTGTTGTTGGCTGTTGTTACTTGTGTTTGCCTATATATTTATCTTTACAGCTTAAACCAAGCAAACGTAAGGTTATGTGGCCATTTCGGCGGCGACCTGAAGAATTGTTGGGACGTGCGTAAAAAGCACTGTGATGAAAACAACAGGCCTGAGGAAAATAAGATTATTACTGATTCTAGAGACTATCTTTTCATAACTGCAGGTATTGCTTTCCTGTTGACTTCTGCCAGTTTCAGCAATGAATCACCTGATGGGGCATGCTATCTTACACGTATTCGCTGTGCTTCAAATATGACGCTTTTTTACTCGGTTCTCGTGCGACTAAATAGCTTAATTTGCCTTCCACCTATGGATAATAACAACAACAATAGGGCAATAATGAATAATAACAAGATGTTAACATTACGATTGATGTATGAAATATGCACGAACGTTTGTAACTTACACTCTCAACTAGGCCTATCTAAGGCCGCGTAACAGACAAATTGTTTGCACTAGGCAGTCTCTTCAAGCAGAGATCTTTGAGGTTCTGTTGACTGTCGTGATAAAGGCATTGCTGTAATTACATAACAAACCTGAATAAAAACAGTAAAGATGATTATGAACAGGGTTGTGGTGACGAAAATATCGTAGTGCGGAAATTTGCAGGGTGAGAGCATGATAACGAGGGAGAATGAAACAGCACCTCGGAGGCCACCATACGCCATAATGAATTGTTCTTCAAGGTTAATTTTTAGCACTCGTCCGGCTGTGTTCACGCAATACGTTAAGCCAAACACGCCTATACGGACAGAAAGAGAGACAGCGAGAAATCGAAAACGAAGTCAAAGTAATTCTTAAAGAACCTTAATTCTGATTTAATTGCACCGAAGCGCTTCAGATAGTCACGAATGTAAAAAAAGATCAGTGGAACCTAGTCATTATTGCGGCAAAGACCCGTTCTGACGGGCGAGAAAAAGCTAACGTTTGTTCACCGATACTGCCGCAGCCGATATTTGTCACAGATTTTGCATTTATTTACCCTATTGTGACCCGAATATACGTGAGGCACCTATATCCGGTAGTACATTAAAAAATAGTTATGCAACAAAAGAAAGTGTCGTATCTTTTTTTTTTTTTTTTCTTTTTTCTATCGTTTGTCTCAAGCCACCAGCTTAACGATTTCCTTAGTGCTAAACTATATAGAACCCAATACGCCATGTTCGTAGACCAGTTGTACGTTTAGTTGGTCCAACAAATTTTAACACCGCAGTTGTTCCTGAGGCTTATTTCGCAATTTATATTTTCAGACAGAAATCTTTGAATAGAATTGAGGCTTTTTTGCAGGGTACTCTAATGGTAGGGGCGCGCGAAAGGAACGCAAAGTCAATGATGAAGTTATCAAGGAGCTCGCATAGATGCTAAGCTGAGTCAGCTTCGAGGGTCAATATTGTCTTTGACAAATGCACCAAATTGTCACGTTGGTTAGTGACAACAAAAATCATACTAGGTATGCAAAAGACACGCTAGGCAACTTAATATAAAGTCTCTTTTTTCATCAAACATGCCCGCGTCGTTTGGCATGACTTCAAGATGGCTCCTTCTCTGTGGACTTACATTATGCAAAATGGCGCCCTTCTTTTTTTAGCGTATTAAGCCATCGAAACTACTTAGGTGACTTAATATATTAGCGTTGTATTATTTAGATATACACACTTTTGATTTGTGACTAATTGGGTCGGATATATCCTTTCGGCTAGCAAATCTGTGACGGTGGGTAGCCACCCCAGCACTCGGAAAGGGGTGTAATAGTAATAACGGGTAATAAATGAAACAAGCCTGTATATCAGAAAGCGTACACAGAGCAGTTTTCTTTGTTAATGTGTGCTAGATTCTGCTTGGTGGTTTGGCCCCATCTGGAATACCCGCTAAGTTGTTCAATCAATAATAGCTCGGTGTCACCTCAGTCAGATATCAAAACAATAATATACAATATTAGCGTCTTATTAGATGTCATTGTCAGTCTTGGTAACAACGTAAGAGCTAGAGTCCTGTGACGACAAGGCCGAGGGTGGCAGAGTTGTGAACTGAATGATTCTTGGATTCTGGATAGAGGCCATTGTTTACTTTCGGTCACAATTAGACTGACTCATGAATCGGAAGACGAGGCAAAGAATTGTTGTCCAGACGATGAATTCGATCCGAAATTCAGGTTTTTTGTTGACGAGGACCATCCCGAGAAAGATAAAAATGATTGTGTCGCACACAGCGCTGAAAGCAGAGAACAGAAAACACAAAATCGGGAAACACTTTATTATCATAAAAATACGTTCAGATCATCGTCGCTTCACCGTGTGGCAACTCTTCAAATGGCCGGTTGTGTATCTTACGCGCCCTGTATAGGGATAGAGGCAAACGTCAGCCTACGCTGGCTAAGATATAGTCCCGTTAAGAAAATATAAGTTATCGATTACAAGAAAACATGGACTGACACCTCCGTAGTCGAACTATTGTTGCTTTTAATATCTGACTGAGAGTGTGACTATTTCGTATCACTCAAAGTATACAGTAGTAGCTAATAAACCCAATGAATGCGGTGTACATTGTGTTACGTAAATTATTATAAACTTATCGATACAGCTTTAGAATTGGGTTTTGCGTTCGAATTCTCCTGGAGATTATCAACTAACCGTATTGAAATGTAACCATTGCTAGAAGGCGGTACCGGTTTTCCGGGGAAACTTGCTATCGCAATAGATCGTGCTGCCTTTCATATGCTGCCTGTTCATCAACTATAACTCTAAACTTAAAGTTTTTTAATGCTCTGTGTCACGAACGTAATTAGCGACCCAGGTATGTCAGCGCTTACCATGTGAGCCACACTTACTTCGTATCTTGAAAAAGGTCCACTTCTTCAATACGTGTTTTGCTAGACCACCGAGCTTTTTTGCTTCGTAAAAAATTGCGCAACAGTCTAAATTCATACTATACTATATCTGTATGCAATTCTGGAACAGAGATGGTAGTACGTTGAACTCAAGCCTAAGTTTTGTATTTCAAATCTGTTATACGATTTGTGGCCGGTGATCTGTCTCTATGAAGTGAGTGGGTTATGCTGTGACTATCGCTGTCTGAGCAATAGTTTAGCAACCAAAACCGTATTTGACCCATGTACGGATGGCCTTCGAGTAAGTCAACAACTAAAGACCTTTTTATCAAATATAGCTGTTCGCTTGGAATTCACCCTGAAGCTACGACCCGTGGCGTACGTTATGGAACGGCCCCAACATAAAGCTCCAAGTGGGTATTGATGATGCAATATTATATATAATAGCCCCGGCTACCTGGCGTGCGTTGTTTCTATAAACGTGCGTTGATGTATAAGATCATTGAAGAACAGGCGATCGGGAGTAGGTTTTAGGTGGCAGAATTTCTCTCTAAAAGTACATGTAATGTAGTTCATGACAGTCTGAATCCCGAAACACAAACAACCATCTACCATCTCTCTCAAGAAATCATACTGACGGAACGGCCAGACAGTAACGAAATAAAACAATTATTATCTACACGCTTATAACTGTTTTAGCAAAATATTCCACTAGTCATGTTCTGCCTGTCTGAAAAGAATGCTCATCTAGCCATCAATCCGCGAGGTTCGTTTCAGATAAATTATATGGATGGTCGAATTATCGTTGTCCTGTTCATAGGCCTATAAGCGGCCACGACGATGTGTACCAACTTCATGGACCGTTAGGACTGTAAGTGAATATGAACGAAAAAGACTAATTACGTTGACGATAGCGTCTCCTTCGGAATCCAACTAATGGAAACACAGCATTTCTTCATGACTGTCGTCTTTCCCTGTGCGGCTCCGTGTTGAAACGTACGGAACGGGACGTTAGTCGATACCGGAACGCAGTAGTCGAACGTAGGCGTTCGCTGTGCAAAAGATGTCTAAAAGCCGCCACGATACGGTTTCCCGTTTGAAAAGAAGTCAGGTACAACAGTCCAGGTAAATAAGGTACAGTAAAGACGCAGCACAAATTTTGGATATATATCGCATCTGCACTAACTACGGATTACATTGACTACAATAGCTGATAGTTCGAGCTTACAAGTCGTTTAGTAAACTCTAGGTAGCCCTGAATTATAAAGAAGAATGTATATAGAAGATGATACGAACGGGCCAGTTTGTGCGAGTGGTAAGCGTGTAGCAGAACAGTTGTTACGTTCAAAGGGAATGTTCTTCGGTAACTCGGAAAGCAACGTTGACTAGGTACTCTTTTCCTAGGCAGATGGTTTCCTAACAAGTACGACGCAAGGCTGCGCACACTCATAAAAAGACAAGTAATAATAGCGCGACGATAATTAGCTGTAGTGATTTGAAAAATCAATATTTCAGTAGACAAAAGGAAGTTCTAAAGCTGCACCTGATATGGCACGCCGGTAAAGTTGCGGACAGCATTTCAAGTTACGTATTCCACTGGGATGGCACTGATGAATGTCGAACGATGTAAATAATAGTAGGCTGATCTAACATCTCTTTAGATGTTTAGATGTGAAAACGCTAGGGATAACTGTTGGGTGTTTATCTAAGTCCTGCTCAGCGATCAGCTAGTTTGAGCAAGACTGCTTAATGGGTTCAGTTCTGCACCTCAATGGGAGAAAATGGGACGCAAACGCCCGACAGATGTAAGCCTTTAAAAGAGTAGTAAGATGGACCCAATTGGTGCCCGTAACTTTGTAGCCGTTTCTTCTTGTAGTTATTGATTTCGTTGTAACCCTTTACAAAATCCCTTTGTCCAACTGGATCTCATCCCTACCCTCGGTGCAGCAGACTATGTAGCACGATATCGAAGAAAAAGCTGTGGCTTTTTTTATCGTTCCAAGACTTGCTTTAGCTGTTGTACGCGAGTTTCTAGAGCTTGTTACTGCATGTAGGACGCCCGCAAAAGCCGAGTTCAGCTTCTAGTGATCTTTCCCATTTCAAGTAAAAAATAACCCACTGCTGCCCTTATTCGAGAAGGTTGGTACTAAGTAGTTCGGCAAGAGTACTTCCAATTCTGCATGCTCAGTAAAGATAGCAACCTAAATGTTGAACGGCGTAGGAAGTTCAACCGTTTGAACACTGGAAGCCCTAGGACGTTTAGGAGACATGGAAAGTGGCTCGGCACGAGTTTAAAGTTAGTTGAACTAAAGGAATTTGTCGGATATAGCTCGAAAACTTATAGACGGTAAAGCTGTTGTCATTGTCATTCGATCGTTATCGCATTTGAAACCGGAGACTCTATTAAGACTGTAGCTGACTGCAAGACTATTACTACGCAATGGCTACGTCGGGCAGGAAGCTCGCAACGCGTACGTGACGTAACGTAGGCAGCCGAAATCGATAGTCCCCGGTCCTTTAACTGAGAAGCAATCCTCCGTCGGAGCCCGCTCGATGCCTCGCACACTTCGGAAGAGAACTTTAGATAACTAGTAGCATTGACGTAGTTCATGAACTGTTACGGAACATTAAAAAAGCCATCGCTCCTGGCCCATCTGCGCTTGTAGTGAGCGGACTTACAATTTAAGCTGTCGCTAGTCGACAGAACTACAAGTGACCGAAGTGCTCGTGTAGACTAACTCTGCAGACTTATTTTACCATCTCTTTACAAGCATAGCACCCACCGACTGCCCTGTCTGTCCTTCCCTCTCACCACTTTCCGCTTTGCAAATGCATTGTGGGGTTCGTTTGTCCTGGTCTGACTGGATCTGTTGAATCAAAGCCAGCTAGCGAACTCCAGCCACCCCGTGACGTATCGGGTCAAAATGGGATCACAGCAGGGTCATACCGAAGACACGCAATACAGCGACAGTAACATAAGAGTAACGTTACCCGCTTTTGGCGAAAGCGTAACGAATAAAAGCCTGTCGCGAGAAGTCACGTTGTTGGATGGAAATAGAAGACTGTCGAAGTACAGGAGTGTATTCAGAAGAGGGCGTTGAGGAGCCTTCTCTCAGTTTTCCTATGGAGTACTATGTTATTTCCTCAGACTGCTGTTTTGCAGAGTTCTCGTTAAACGAGATGAAGGTTTTTGAGATTTGCGCAGAGATTAAACACGATAGAGAAGTAACACGTTTACTTTAACATTAGCGAATTGTTCCTTGCTTATATGATTTTTATGAGTTCGACTCATAGGTATTTCAATTAAAAGAGAAAAATAAAACTGTGAAAATCAGTAAGTTCGATTTTACCGACGCTGTTCCTAGTATCATTTGTTTATTAGGCAGGTTACGGCTTGAGTTAATTGTGGACGAGAAATTGTGACTTTGGTAATGTTCTGGTGAGAAGAATTAGCCCGACTGTTTATAAAGGAATAAAGGGAAATGTGAAAGGTCACAGAAGGGAGGTCATGTTGATAAATGAAACAGCAGCAACAGGCATCATAGGTGCCATCAAAACTGCATGTATATCAACAAAGGGCATGTGTCCTTAGAGCCTAATGCACTTGATTATAATGAATCGTATGTTAAAGAAGTGCAAAAACCAATTATTTACTTTTTAATAAAAACTGTAAGGGGCCAACGGATCGTACAAGTATCTCGGAGAAAAGACATTTATCCGTATGTGGATATTAAATATAGCTTATACGATGGAGACAGGTAGGAAAAAAGCGATTGAATTTCTCGCAGTTTATAGGACGTCGGTAATGTAATTTGGCCTCAGATTGCATTGCTATATGACGCTCCGATCACAGCGGACGAGCGTAACTGATCAGACAGACCACATACACAGAGCTCATGTTCTCTGAGTAGGCCATATGAGCTAGAAATATCCTGCTCACGGCGGTTGTTTTTCTCTTGTTACAGTCTCAGCTCATTATTGTTTACAAAAACGATTTTTTTCGGCGAACGCCCCGCTGAATTATCGTTCCGGAATAAATAACAATTCGATCTTGAAGAATGCTAGCTTTCATATTATATTATGACTTCAGATGTTCCGTTTGTCCGAAAAGAGGTAAAGGCGACACTTGCAAATGATATATTGCCGGCTAATATACGAAGACGTTATACAGATAACGGATTGACGAATCCTGACAAATCGCTAAGTTTTGGTTGGCCCCCCCAGTTTAGTGACCATAAGGAGGTTCCAATTCGGGTAGTCGCTGATTACGATCACGTGAAACCTGAAATTAGCATATCGGCGCATCAATCAGCATCTACGCATTTCCGGCCCGAAGAAATTAGATAGAAACTCTTAGACTGAATACGAAGGCTTTGTTTTAAATGCTCCGATAAATTGCGACAGGGATTGTTGGGCCTTCTTTAGTACGGGACTTGTCTGAATTTTAAATACTATAACCGGTCTAAAAGTGTCTCAATCTGTGCAATGTGAGCCTACGAAGGTTCATTTCATTAGATCTATAATACTTTATAATCATACGATAAGTATGACCTGCGTTAGCTGATACGCGAGCAACCGAATTTGTCAGCGGTTTCTACTTCATGCTGATGTTTCACTCGTGACATCATCATTTCCAATCATCACTTGTCAATCTTCACCTGATCGTACTGCTGTGTTGCAAATCTGTCTACTTTTCTTTATTGTATTTGAATAACGGGCTTCTTATTTCGATCGGCATCGGCTAAATTCGTGGTTTAGAGCGTAATGGACTTTCTTTACTGTTATCTTCATGTATATAGTTATTACTATAAAAGTAATCGGTATACGCGCAAAAATTTAGTGTACGCAGTCTTCAACCGCTTGATACCCTTGAGACAAGGACGGAGCTGGTATGTGTATGTTATGTCGACCACCTATATAATTGCTTTCATTATCAAGAAAGACGGTCTTGCTCGCGTAGGCCTTAGTTCCAGACGGCCATGCTGACCTACCAAGGTATCTAGAAAGATTTTTCTATTCAATTGTTCGACGTCATTGTGTTAGGTGATATGTAGGTGAAGGAAGTCTGAAAATGTACAACCCTCTAGGAAAAGGACATAATATAAATATAGTAATCAACAAAAGAGTCCAACGAGTTTTCCTGCATATACATTCCACGTATAATAAAGACACTCAGTGCTCAATATTATGTATATATATAACGAATGTAAGCTTTTACAGCCGTATAATTACAGGGAAGCGAACAGATGATACACGTAACGTCTACCACGGTACTACTACGTTACTAACGTCTACTACGGTATCGGCCGTATGCGTGAGTAACCCCCGTCGATACTGACCGTTGATGTTTATAGTGGTACCATTTGCCGCCCATTGAAAGCGGTAAATCAAGTGGAAAATCCCTAAAATGCGATATTTCTAGCACGGCAGTGAACTCACTCTAGGTCCAGTTTAGCCGTTAGCGTTCAACGGGTTTCAGAGCACAAGATCGTGTTCTCTCTAGTATATGGCAACGAAGGATCAGGAAAGTTTTAATATAATATTTACGCATCGCTTTACGACTACACTGTAGCAGCGATCTGGAGGACGAAACCTCTCTACCAGCCAAAATTTACTTTGCCAGCATATAAGCCTGTACTGCAGTGGGCCGTAGCTGTAGGCGAATGTCTGTGTAGGAAAAAGAATGCTGACAGCTAGGATGAGACGGCCAGGCATCATCGGCACGCGAAGGTATGAATGTTCGTGCGACAGAGTAAACTTCGCTTGGGTCTTCCTGCGGTTCACACCTGTTACCTTATGGCAGGATAAAGCGTCCATCCTCTATGAAACGAATCCATTCTATTCGGCCAGCTGTAACACTATGAATTGTACCAGGCAAAATCGTTAACATACGCAAGTAATAATGACGATGTCCATATTTTGAACTATGGCGCCACAGTGGTGAAGCCATCGTTATGGCTATACAGTACCGTCCCAATCATCTTGGCCGCTTCTGTTGGATTCTACGTTAATACCGTAAAGATTTGCGTTTTCCTATATATATATGTGCTTGTAATGTAATAAATGCTATTTGTCTCGATCGATCATTCCTCAAAGCGACGTATGATATACAGCCCACTCCACAACCGAAAACTTATATTGACAGTGTGGTATTCAAAGTTCACGCGAAGATCTTCCTTGCTGTCACATATTTGACGTGCTAATTCAGAGCAGGTAAAAATGCCTCAAAACAAGTATATGCTAGAAGTGACGACAATGATTATTTGGTAAATAAGTTAAAGCAAGAACATGTCTAGTTCTAACCTTAGGGCAAACCGATTTTAAGTCACAGACTTACGCGTGAGCCCAGTGAGCAACATCTCCTAAGACATAGAGGTATACGCATCTAGGCTAGGTGAGCAATTGAACCGTAATAAATACATATTTCGGGTTTCCATCTGGTCCTGCCGCCTAATATCGCATCAGGCGATCGGTCCCCGTCACGAAACGAAGTCTACCGACTAAAGGTTTTGAACCTGGACCACTTCAAATAAATGTAAGTTTAGTATTCAAATACGTCACTGCTGCTCCATCATGGAGACCAGTTTAGGGTTAATGATGGATTTAAGCAAGGAGTCACACTAACCTCATCATCTTCGTGAAGTATTTCACAGTGGTATAACTTTTCTGAGAAATATTGTTCATCGCATATTGAACCTGGAAAACGAGCACAAACACAACGTCACAGAAACAAGCTTAAAGATGAATTGTTTTAATAATTACGCATGCATAGCTACTAGTTTTACTAAGTTAACTTAACTCATCAATGTCATTGAAACCTAGAACAAAACTAAAGTTTAAGTGCTGGACGAAAAACTCAAAAGTATTTATTCCTACAAACTAGTAGAGGCAGTTAGATAATAACGTGAATCCGAATGGAACATGTATAACACAAAGACACACTTATCCACATACAAAACAGATATATTTTATATATGTAAGTTTAGCTTATTCTGTACGGTCTCATTTACATATTTGTAACGTAACGAATAGCTTTTTTTACGTACAACAACTGCGAGTAAGTCCCGGTATACCCCTTTGGGGTACTGGGGGCATGGGAAATGGTACAGTTTAAAGCTCCGCAACTTCGTTGCAACTCAATTGCACAATGCAACGAGAAACTTTTTCCCGTAAGTATCGCATGAGTCACTGCGATTCGAGCGGAATACTCATTCGTCAAGTCTTATTCGAATAGCGATGATGTGGTGCTGGACCTTCGTCCTTTAGAACTATTTCTCTGCTGATGTATGGTCGTGCAACGTGACAGGAACGTTACACAGATGGCAGATAGTCAGCAAAGGACCTTAGGAAAGAACCTATTTTCTTATGTAGATTACTATTTGCGCTGCAGCGGATCGCTAACATACTGTCTTGTTTATGCATTCGAGAAGAATCGCAGAAAAAAGTGTCTACTATTCACGTATCTTCCGAATTAGCTTTGTAAATATGTTCCGTTTCATCATGCATTCGCGAAGATCGACGCAAACCTCACAAGCTTAGGCGCGCTAGACCAAAATGTTATTATGCATACATACCTGAATCAGGCCGCAACAAATAATCGCGATGATCCCAGAGAAGTGTACCAGCTCGGCTGTCAAATAGGCCATATAGGCGAGGCCAATAACAGCTAGAGGTTCGACCACGCGCACCTCATTCGTGTAAAGAGTGACCAAGGCCGTCACAAAGCCAAATATGCCTCCGATAGCAACTGCCCCCATCGACACAGACAAGAATGCGGCTATTCCGGTCAAAATCTGAAAAGGAACAAAGATAAATCAAAGCAAACTAACGCCAACAATGTCAATGCTCCTACCGATCTTTCTGTCACCATCATGTCGTCATGCGCTGCCTAAATCAGTGGTCTTCATTTGCATAGACGTCGCAGTATTGACCTTTGTGCATATCTGCACAATAATAAGTGTCTCCTGCTTTTTCAAACCGATTTTATAACGTATGAGATAATCATTTTTGAGACATAGAATTTTACTAGGAGATTAGCGGTAACGAAACGATGCTTGTATCCTATGCGAAATTTCACTTGTTCCATCCTGTACGCCTGAAGTACATTGAAGTCAGTCACATCGTCGTGTGCACACGGATAATTATTTGTGTGTGTAGCGCCTTTCGAACGAGTTTTTTTATAGTAGTCATGACAGACACGGTGGGCAAATCTCTATCAATCACAATATAAGGCCTGTCGTTAAATTCACGAACAAATATTAGGTGAAATTTCTCGTCATAGGCATAGAGAGTACGCCACACTGTTCTCGTCCAGTAACTCGCCCTTGGTCTACGTACTTTTACACAATGCAGTACAGAAATCGTTGCACATCTTGCGCTTCCTTCGGTCAAAAGGCGCAAAGGTCAAAGGGCGGGCGGCATCGCCCTATTCGTCACACGTGTAGCCTATTCGTTTTGATAGCAAGGATACAACATACCGCTAAAGATCGGCTTGCAAATAACTTTGTTATAACCGTACTTTTTAGCGATGACAGAGTTTCTTTCGTATGATGTGTACACATGCATGTACATCCTTGGCAATAGATCGAATAATTTAGAACGCGTTAAGTGGTGAGTAAGCTGTTAGTGGATAATCGACTTAGCTAGAATTCGACAACATGGCGCTCAGTATAATTTTCGGAATAGATAGAAGTTTGCTGAGAATGATACGAAGCACATTTTAGAAAGCATGGGATATATTTGGATGAGAGCGTTAAATGAAGAAAATGAAATCTGCACAGGGTTAGACTCGAAAATAGTGTTGGTATAGCCCTCTTACTACTGATTATTACACCCGTACTCTGATTAGCAGTTATGAGAATTGTAACAGTATTTAGTAACACGCCAGCCATCGTGCCCTACTATGTAACCGCAGCTCAATGAAGCAAGGCTATTATTTAAAAATCAAGCAATTATTTCCTCAGGTCCTTCAGGACATATCGTGAACAAGAGATGTTTTTTTTTTGGGGGAAGAGTCTGTGCTCCGTGCTCCCGTCTATACGATTTTGAACCCTGTCTGTTTCAGCTATTCTTTGCCACTTCAGAGTAGAAGAAGCCAGTAAAAGGAGTCGATCTACCTCCGGATCAGCTGAGTACTTGACTTGTATTTCCCTACAAAACGAGTAAATTAATAAACATTACTGCAGATCAATTGGTTGGCTTGTGTTTTGACGCTGGATTCATGACGAGTATTTCAGGTTGCTTACACCGAATCATCGGCATTATTCTTGTTACACTCCCCTATCATAACCTATTCAAACTTATCCCGAATATATGTATATATCTCCTTATTATATTTTATTATATGTTTTGTGCATATATATTTATATAACCGGCAATAATTTCGCTACCACGGTGTTTAAGTTTCCGAAGTAACCTAAAGGCATTGCAGCAGACTTGGTCCTTCGCGAAATCCTAATAGAGAAAAAGGCGTCCAGGATAGATATTAAATAGCCTGAGTAAGTAAGAATTAAGATTCCGTCCTATTAGAGATGACATTGTTCGTACTGTCCTGTCCTGTTGAAACCGTTCACATCGAAAAGCTTTAGCTTTTTTTTTTTTTTTTTTTTTTAAAAATTGCTTGTCGTCCCGCCGAGTCGATTACCTTCGATAGGTACCGTGACGGAAAACACATTAATCGATAATGTATCACCTTATTACAAACAAGCCACACAAAGTATAGCGACTGAATAGAAAAGCAAGTCCTCACACAGAAAGAGGACATACATACATACATAGCCTAGAAATAACATTTCTCTTATACGTACGTTTTATTCATTACCCTTCTATGATTCGGAAGCGCTATTCCGCTTTGAAACGTTTATCGTAACTTCGCTGCATAGCAAACGGATTTAGTTGATAGTTCTCTTTCAGATTCTTAGTAAGAGTGTTCGCTTTTTCTTTTGGTTTTCGCAGATCGACGCTCTAACGATTGACGGTAACATCAATTAGTCAATGAACTTTATATATAAAACTTAATACGGGTTTATCCGGCGCCTCCGTCATGGTAAATGGTTGTGTTTTGCTCTTGGCTTTCGCCCAGTATCAAATACACTGACTAAACATATGTCACACTACATAAAATAACTATTACTCGTGAACATACTTTAAAAATTTACTAAAAACTCTATAGTATAAAGTACTTGGATTAGCTTTACGAAAATTTAATAATTTACAAACAAATCCATATGAAATTACTATAGATATGAGCTACAGCGGTCCTATAACACGCTTTACGTCGCGCAAAGCGTCGCATGTAGCGCTCTCCTGTGAGATATTCAACTGTATATGTTACATTGTACAGTGTGTGTAACTAAATAAAAACAGCATTCGTTTAATTAGTTGTTATTTAAATGAAAATGACAAACATGATACCTGAGCAATATATTAAGATAAATGCACAGCTTGGCAGAATATCGAAGTAATACTGTTAAGAAGTGTGTGAATCAAGGTAAAGTGCTGCCCACCGGAGAACACAGGCAGAACATACAAGTTTTGTACCTAGAGATAGTTATAACGGCACGGGCACGTCGATACGCCCTTTCAGAACACAGAGTTTATGACTACATAGAGAATGAAAAAAACACGTGAAGCGATGATTTTTTCAAATAAGTTCCGTCACCACAACTTGCGCTGGCGAGGCGAAACGCAGATTCGAAATTTGATAATTATCTGTGTTTTTCTGTTTTACGTTCTCATTCATATATATGACCGAATTCGTTTCGGTAGCTGCTTTCGCATTCGCGTTAAATTTGACTTATTTCTTTCTTTCCTTCTTTGTTTCTTTCAATCTTGGCCTCTTTCGATCGTAAGAGTTATTTCCTATTCCCGTATGTGTGTATGTTGACGTAAATACTATGAGTCTGACGTAGCGTCTTTACCGCTTGTAGCGTGACCTCGCTTCCGTGAAATGAGACCATCATGTTGTACACAACCACGGTTACAGCATCTGCAAAGGAAGCGGCCGATCCGACGGGTCAACAGAGATCCCTGTTTGTTTCGAACGAATCTTTATCACGAACGCACTATTAAACACATCCACTATAGTTATTTTGTGCGTATTCGCAGATGTGCCTGTCCACTATATATAGTTTGGTCGAATCAACAACATTGGTACAAATTGTGTTGGTGCACCAACACTATGCCATAATCGTTTCTAGCCGGAAAATGTGAGCTGCTTATCTATTTGAGTGCCAACTAATGTGAGTGACAGATACAGTAGTTACCGTTGAGTAAACTCTCTCCGAACACAAGGAAGTAGAGCACTTTATTGACACCGACTTCTTGAAAGATTGCCAGGACAGCCACAGGGTCCACAGCCGATATGAGCGACGAGAAAACGAGTGACTCGAGCAGGCCGAGGTCAAGGCCGCCGAGCCAACCAAGCTTATCAAGGACGAACAACGAAGGACCGATAGTGAACACGTTGATCAAGGTCCCCTGCAATTGCAAATCAAAAGTCCATCGATGGCAGTAAATTCAATGAGATATTTCTAAAATACCACTGGCAGATATGAGTTATATTTATTATATATACTTATGAAACCAATGCAGTCGTTGTGACCTGTAGTATGGTCATAGTTAAAGAGGAAGTACAAAAGGTGCCGAATGAAGATGATTGTAAAAAAGACTTATATCAGAAATCTTCTACTGTCCTTCAGTGCAACTTTCCTTATGGTCGAATCTATCCGACCACAGGCCCGATAACAAAGATGACCTACTGATCCAAATGGGACAAAATGCAATAAATCCTTTCTTTTCGTTTTATGCTTTTGCGCATAGACGTAGTCACTTAAAGGAAAAGGCCTCTGGCCAATGTCCTTAAAACGCCGTCGCCAGTCGATGAGTTTCCCCTTGAACAAGTTCTGGCTGTTCTTCTTCCGAGAAGCATGTACGTTTGACAAATAAAATTAGGCACGGTCTTCGAGATTTCATTGTGTAGGCTTCTGAAGGCACAAACTTGATTCGCCCCTTTGCCGTTTACTCGCGTGCCTATAATCAATGAAAATTAGACGTTCCCTCATCAAACTTAGTTTACCGTGTGCATTTGAACATTCCTCGATTATATACCTATGTCTGGTTCAAAATATGCGAGGCAGATCTCATCTGCACAATTGATATATCGACAGAAAATGAAAAAACACCATGTATCCCTAAAATCTGTCACACCTAACTATAATATAACCGTAGCCATTATTCATTGTCTCTTTGCTGTTCTACTTTTTTCTCGTAATAATCAGTCGCTTTGTTAACTATCTGTTACCTGTCAGGTTTAGGTTTCTTTGCATAAACAAGGCGGTTTATGTGGAGACACCTAAACACGCTGCAGGCACAGGAGAAGCGGGCCATCTGCGAAGCAGTTGCTTCGACCGCCGAAATTTCATCTGTATTGCATCGCTTTGGTGAGATGACTAAAAAGGCCTAGCCAGAGGTTAGTGTGTTTATAAAGCATGGGAAAGAGAACTCAGATTCCACTCGATGCTGAAGGTTTGAGAATTCATATCGGGTATGTTATCTGTGCACAGCCATAGACAGTGGTCTTTTCGGTATCAAATTGCGACCTCGACCATGCACACATACAGCATATCTGGTTAACGATTTCGTTGCATTCCATACGATAGGACGGAGGAATATATACGGCTACAATGTTAGTTTTCGTCCAACGTTTTTGTGAGAAAAGTGAACTAGGTCTAAAAACATAAGCGATCACTTTTTACAAAAAAAAAAAAAAAAAAAAAAAAACTATTTTCATTTTTGCTATACGAATATGCCCATTTAATTATTTGTGTTTATGATACAAGCTATGTCGTTTATGCGGAGTATTATTATTGAAGAAGATCAACGCAAATTAATACGCTTGCTGAGTATAGGGTGGAATTGTTATGGCCTTCGTTTAACCAACGTTGGGCGGAGGCCTTCCAAGAATCACTGGAACAAATTGTGCATCCCTGAACACGTGTCCTATATGTTTGCCATCAAAAGTTCCTTTCGATGTTATCTGTTAAGCGAAACGATCATAAATAATCAAGATCTCACGAAGTCCACAAGTGTAAAGCTTACGATATCGCAGCTATATACGCTCATCATTGTAGAGTGCAGAGGTCATCGACAGCACTCAAACGCAAGAACCCACAGTCTTCTCAAGAATCCGCCTAGATATTTTCAACGAAGTAATTTTAATCAAAATCAAAAAATGTGTTTGCCTTTTTTCCGTAAATAAGCTTCGGTTACAGATTTATCTGTTTAATGGATCGGACGCCTATACTGCGTCGATTTATTTGGCATTACTATACATATGTGTACATTTTCGAGCTTGAATAGAGGACAATGGGTACGAGCAGAGGAATGAGGCTACTGCAAATATAAATTGCATAGGGAAGAAAAAATTGTATGTAGAAGTTTCGGTATAAAAATACGTATCCATAAAGGTACTGACAATATAAAACTATCGAGTAATATATTGCAAGCGACGATACGCACAGAAACATAGCGATTGGGCGCCTTTTGAAGACTTGCCACGCGTCTGGGTTTTCGCCCAAATGCGAACCCACACATATGCTTGACTGATGTGGCTTTATAAACAGAGGATGGCTGCTACCTCTATACATTGCTAGGACTGGATAACCCAATTCTTCAGTTCCCGCTAATGGGAATGGCAAAAGGATACGTTTGTTTAGCGATAAAAGTTCGCTACGGAGTTTTATTGCATACTTTCACATATGCCATCATAATGCACGATTCGTTTTGTAACTTCGATCATCGTTCAGTTTTTTACTTGAATTAGTTCATGTTTTTCAAACACCTAAAGTTAGACGTCCCTTTTAGCCTGCTAAGTTGCAGTCGTCGTATTATCAGCTTTATACAGCTTTATACAAATCTAAACCTAAGTAGATTGTAAGGTTAAAGAATATCAGCTTTCGCTACCATTTATCGAAGAGAACATAATCTGTCTTTCCTTCATCAATATACTGCGCGCAGTAAAGCGGTTTCCGTTGATCTGTTTGGCGGCAGAGCTTGAAAGCCTTCGAGGGGCCAAGGATATGATACCTTTTCGACAACAAACGAGCGTCTAATTAATTGAAACAAGTTAGAGGCTACACACAAAATCGACCCTCTCTCTACTGCCGCTTATATATACGAGGTAAGACTTTTCTAAAATAGAACGGGCGACCCAACCATATCATTAAGTAAACCTGAAATCGCCCTAGGGAAGGCGCGCTACAAATAATATATTTTGTGAATAAACCAGAACAAATTTGAAATCTTTACGTGTACGTAAAAAATCTAATCGTCATCTATAAAAGATACCGTTAACGTCTAAAAGAAGACTGTGGTTTTCCAAATAGCTTTGTGCCGAGCTTATAGTGTACCAAGCAACTGTTAATGCAATGTGCCAGCCAATACTGCAAGAAGATGAAAGCTTTCTCTCTAGAAAATATTAACTTAATTTATTATCTTCCTTAAACATTTGTAAGGCCGTATAGCGCGTAGCGACGTGTAGATTGTAGCCAATTGGCTTTAGGTGGCAACCTAGATCCTCGGCGAAGATTACCTTGGCTATCGCGACCGGCGTGGTTCAACGAACTATGTTCGGGACAAGTGTCTGAAGTGCTCGTGCAAACCGTATTCAGTTAAGGGAAATGTTGAAAAAGAGGAACCCTAAACAGGGAGGCCTAATTATTCGATGTTTTTTAAAAGCAGTAATATGACGTTCATACCTAAGGATGTTGTTCTCAACGATTGCTACAAAAGTATATTTTTAAGCGTCACATAGATCGGGTGACATTCAAAACCTCGAAGCCTGATCCGGTGCTGGAGACAATCAGCATTTCCTTACAAATACTTTAGATCTCAGAAGTCTTAGATCTACATATGTAATTAAACAAAACTGGGAACGTGCATTTGTAAGACACACGTTTCGGTAACAAGGTAACTTTGATAAATCTGTCCAGCGTTCGTCAGCAATCATAACTGAGGTATCTGTTATAATCCCCTTCATCTCATGACTTTTCCTCTGACACACGCAATGCCATGGTTGAAGGGGGTGTCGAAGTTGGCAACCTTTGTTAAGGTCGTATTTAGGATCCGGCTGCAAAAGCCCCAAATGGTCCGAACCTATCCTTAGTCAGAAGCAATATATCGGCTGTTTAAATACTTCGATTCTTCTCGGGCACCTTTTCGACGTTTTACTGTGATACTGGTATTCTACGATATCATCAGCTTCCTGATCGCATCGGTCCTACTGTGTTAAAAATGCTACAATATATGTGTGCATTAGCCTCGTCCTTAAGCCACGTTCGGTATTGAACTTGTTACTGGCTAACGTTTTACAAGGTATTCTTAACGTAAATTTTCCAACCAAAGTAACACTGGTTTTGTAGATTTGCCCTCTACAATTTGTTTGAATACTTAGTGCTGGCCTAACATTTCGAAAATTTTTACTCTGCCAACTAGGCATCCCTTGTAGATAGGTCGTAGTACGTACAATGAGACTGCAGAATTCGCGACAGCGGCATCTTGTTAAGTGGAATTCAGAATTCCGTAAAGGAAAACAGAAAAGGCATTCTACAAGTCGGAAAGGTGTTAGCTAAAATGTTATCTAATACACCCTTGGGTCGTCGGGGCCGTGAACTAACCGCTAGAGCGACGTCTACTAAGTTGGGCTTTCAAGATCTTTTAGCACGCTGTCGTTAGAATAGTTTAATCCTACGATGATGATATGGTACGACGACTGAGCCAGCTCAATGAATGTAAAAAAAATAAACAGTTCAAAAATGATACGTTGTGCCTATTTTCGCTTAATAAGTTGGCCTTACGGGACTGACGACCTTCTAGACAACTTTGAAGTGTTTCTATTCCTAAACGAGCAATGTTGGCCTGCGTCAAAATAAAGCTTTTTGTTACACCGAACAGACTTCCTTTGAATATGTGCGCCAGGACGAATTGATGCAGAGCTCATAACATTAATGAGCTTCGCTTACACTAAATGCATAATGATGCACTAAAGGGCTGCCTTTAGCGAAATGATGTAGGAAAAACTTTTTCGTTGTTGGCCTGGAAAAAAAAAACACTCTGCGTAAAGTTCACGTTTAGGCTGCGTGAAGTTATTTGTTCACCTGAAAAACTACGCATGACTGTACTGTTGAAAACTTGTTTGATTCTGTGGAACTTGGGTTAAGACCCAGGTTCTTGAAAAAAAAAAGTTAATCGATACGCTAGCGTCGTCAGCAACGCTAACCTCAAGAAGATATATTTGCACTCCGAAATCATGTAAGACCCTTGATTAATTAAGCGTTAATTAAGATCACAACCGTGAGGCACACAACATATGATTAAACTATTCAGATAGAACATTGAAAGCTTTTCCGACTCATACGCTCCAATCAACATTCAGCCTATAAATCTGTTAGAATTTTCCAGTATCCACTGAATGTGCCACTGGAGTTCTTAAAAGTCCCAATTCTCTGATGTCTTCCAACGTCACAGACACTTTTTCCCACTAAAAGGCGAAAATTATACTTTTAAAGTCAACTGTAATTTTGTTCACTATGATCTTGTCTGTTGTACGATTTGGATTAAGTTGAGCCATTGAAATGTTTCCGAAATGACGGTGACAAGAGCTAAAGCAATGGTAATCAAAACTCGACCGCTTGAACTAAGTTAGAACCATTCATTAAAACTCTACAGCGTAATCTTTTGGTGGAAAAAAAACAGTTACCGACTACATTCTTATTGGATCTCATCATTTCGCTGTACAAATCTATGGTTTCGCTTCCAGGGCGTTTTCAGCTGGTCTTTCTCCTCGAAATTTACATAAAGAAGACCTCCATTTTCGACTAAAATTGTAATCGATCAAAGTTACTGTATGTCATTTCTAAGTTAAGTATTTCCACGCATACCTTGCTATTATTGGGTTTAACTACGGTATACTATGACCCACGTCATTACGAAAAATATTTTTTTGCGAATAGAATTTGAAAACAGAACGTACCGTTTTACTCTGAAGGCCTTTGATCGATAAATAAAAGTAAATACCTCTGATTTTCTAACGAGTCGAAAACAGGCGCCGAAAAATATTTGCCGTCAGCATAGCTTGCGAGGCAGAGAATTGTCAGGGCTTTACCAGATAAAAGGCAAAGAAATTTAGAACATAGTCGAGTTCACGTTCGGATGCGTGGTTACGTTTGCTTCAGGCCGATTACAACCTCGAGCTCCCTGTTTTGGTTCATACTAGAGTTTGAAATTGGCTTCATTCTCCCTCTTCTTCTTCTTCTTCTTCTTCTTCTTCCAAGAATGCCAAGCGGCTACTTTCAAGGTTGACCTAGTCGAAAAACCCTTTAGTGGCCACAAGCGAAATATCTTTATGAACACGCCGCAGGACGCATCTGGGCACACGTACTATGTGTGACAGATTATCGATCACCTCAGATGTCTACATATGTACATATGACTGGAGTAATTTTGTTCCGCTCATTATTATCATCATTATTTTATGCAAGTTGCGTAGAAACAAAATGTAAGGCACGGCTAATTTTAGCACACTCGTATGTCAGACATTGCGACTTAAGTTAAGTGAATGTATTTTATTAGAGAAAATAGATAGGCGGACATAACCAAAGTGTCAGATTTTGTTAGCACTGTAGTAGCAGGATTGCTATTCTTCTTTTCATCAAGTTTCGCTGGGGCAGACGAAAGATAACGTACTGCACTGCGTATGGCCCCAGATAAACAATAGTTTATCATAGCATGCCGCAAGACGTGTCTACAGCGCTTCCGAGTGCGTCTGCAATGATCGACTCTCATCCGCCACGACCGCACAATAATTACATATATATACATATATATATATATATATATATATATATATATGTAATTATATATATATATATACATATATATATATATAAT
>NW_019214336.1:0-49084 GCF_002532875.2 Varroa jacobsoni
ATTGGGAGATCAATAAGAATTTGACTCTACCATGGAGCGTATTCCGATGAATATATGCAAAACATATATATATATATATATATATATATATATATATATATATAGCTTTTTAAATGTGTACTTTTGGGGGTCCATGCGGTTTTTTAAGGGAAAACACTACCACACGTTCTACCAGAGATCTTAAAGATTTGGTAAATGCAACAGGTAAAAGTGCTGTAATTCGTTTCCTGAATGAATTTACGTTAACCAGTGGAGCAAAAATAACGTCTATTTTCTCTAGTACCCACCCCCCGCCCCCCGGCCGAAAATGTAGCTGAAAAAATCTGGATGGTAGGTCGGAGGCTAGACTGTTTACAACCTGTTATGGCAATCACGTAAAAATTAAGCAGAGACTAATTGGCCATCAGTTTCTACTTAAAGAGTAACCCGGACTAATTCAATAACACAAGATCCTATTTTACGCTTATATTCCCACGACATCTCCACGGAAAACCTATCATCTCATACATACATATATGATGTTCGATAAATTTTATATATCATAATTTCTCACGTTTCGTGTCTTTCAAGACTTTTGCTTTTTCAAACGGAGTTTTGTGTGTTTGTGTGAGTGTGTGTGTGTGTGCGTGTGTGTTAGCGTGTGTTGATTTGTACTATCCGAAAACCAGCCGACAAGTTTTTGTTCAGTTTGAAAGTACACAATGTGAGGATATTTACTCTTAATGTAGGATGTCTACCAGCACCGTACCAACAAACATGTCCTTTAGGGTTAACCAAAGGCTAAGTAGCAGTTTAGCTAAAAAAAAAGAGGGAAAGTTAATCGTTCTGTTAACTCTAAGCCGGTTGCCCCATAAGACATAAATCTGGTATTTTATCGTGTCTTGTATTATTTTTTTAGGATTTTTTTCTACTTAACGTGTACTGTGTTATACGTTACCTTCCGAAACGTTCAGCTCAACAGTAACCCAATATAAACAGTGGTAAACAACGAGAAGACAAAATAGTGGTACTCCTCCACGTGTCAATGGCCAATTTGCTCGTATCGTTAATGACGGGTGTTAACCAGCAGTTTAACAGCGGGCACGAGTTGGAACTTAATGGATTCGTTGCCAGTGTTTTCTCTATGTACCTATTTTCATCAATTCCCATTTACTGTAGTGGTTACTTAGGCTCTAGCGGCAAGGACTCGGACTCAACTAAGCGAGTGCCGGCCTTCGACTGGTTCGTTCTGCTCTGACATAGTTTAGGTCTTTGTTGCTGTTGTCATTGTTGTGCTCATTAGTCGTACAAAGGCATGATGAACTTCAACAAACGTTTTCATAAGGACGAAAAATACCACTGTTGGGCAGGAACGGTACGTGCAGTTCGAATGGATTTTCCATTCTTACGAAGTTCTGCATGTTTGGTTACCGCTGGTGGAATTGAAAAAGAAATTGCTAAAAAAAAAAAAGTATCAAAAAGTCGTGTGTAGGAAGAATGAAAAAATTGCGTTTGTATACAACCAGCGTGTAGTTTGCGTTTTGTCGTTGTTTTTTGGGAACTTCAAAACGTGGGTAAGTCGTTTGATTGTGACTATGTAATTAGGTTGTGACAAGTTAAGGACAGATATATAAGAGATAAGAGAATAACTGGTCGCGTTCATAATCGATTGTTTATGCATGAGACGCAGTCTTTATTCATTTTGCCACGTTGGTAGCGTTAAAAAGGCGACGAAACCAAGTTGGAAACACTGTGTTCGAGCGTCAGATGTAGCAAAGCATGTTTCGTGCAAAGTTACTCGACGTCTGGCCTGAGGACATTTTTATCTTTACAGAGTACGGCTTCGCCAGATCGTTGTTGTTTATGTGAATCTATACGGATCAGTTTGACTGCGGAACTTGGCACCCAGCGAGCTGTTCAAATGCTCCCACACAAATCGTATACTAGTAGAGGCGCAAAAAGAAAAACAAAAAAGTATCAGAAAGTACTAGCAGCAGCAGCAGCAGCAGCAGCAGTAGTAGTAGGTAATAATATTTGCAATAGACACAGTATGTACAGATTATTTACCATGTTCGACTATGCAATGTCATCTTTAGCAAGGTGCCAAATCTGTTCGCGGCGCTGTTGTTCGTAACGAAGGAACAGCAACCTAGCTGGCACAGTTATTTCTGAATGACATTATTATTATATTAGTTCTTATCAAGGTAGATACGCGCACGGTTATTGATCAGTTCATTGTTAGTTACTTAATGTTTATTGTTGTTGCTGTTGTTGTTGTTGTTGTTGTTATTGTTGTTGCTGTGCTATTTGGCTCTTCATAGTGTTATCATCACTATCTCTGGGGTACACAAGTTTACATACGTGTACAATCATTACTACAGATGTATACAGATACATGCCTACGCCTATATAAAGTTATACGATAATTTCTATACTGAAACATGTATCTACACGTAGGAAATCTCCAGTCGAGTGTGGGCCGTCGAGCGTTATTGCTATTACTATTTCAATTATATAATAGCTTTGTTGGGGATACAAGATACGGGACGAGTTTCATTGATCGATCAAATTGGCTGACTACCTTAGCTACACTGTACATATCGTCATAGGCGTGTACGATAAAGAAAGCTAGCAGTAGCAGTAGCAGTACCGTTATAGAGATTATCCTAGCCACGGCTATCTGAAGAACAATCATACTCATAAGCTTCTAATCGTCAGCCAATACAGACACGAATGCATGACCAAACACTATTATTATCAGTCGAGGGGATAACTAGCTATCAGGAACTTTAGCTAAATCCAGTTAGAGCGATATGCGTGTCGTTCTACTGCTCAGCGAAGAAAAAGCACGCAGTTAAGTTTTGCCTATTCATCTAGCATAGGACATGCAACCGAGCATTACGATTTCTTTGGGTTTCAACCGAAGACACGGACAGAACGCAGCGTTGCTCCTATATCATCTACCCTCCCGTACACCAGGTCCCTCTGTATACTATATACATTAATTACATGTACGTTCGTACATATATACATATGTAAACTGAAGTACACAGGTTTGCGTTAAATTTTTACCGTTTGATCGGTTCTTGCATTCGTATGCCAGCTCGTCATCGACAGTGCAGCGGGCTCCACGCACATCGTAGGTGGACAAGATGAGACAGAATGGTAAGCACCTAGAATCAGGATATCAGACCCACAAGAACACTATTCATAGTGGTCTGTCAACTGTTGTTGGTACATGCGCTTTACGATATCGTAATACATTCGTGCAGTGATCTCGCGCTTACCAAGTGAAGACCAGCCCTGCACAAGTCCCGCCCAGCTGGAGCTTGTCTGCCCCAAGACAAAACGCCCAACTACGTAAACGAAAATCGTCATTTATCTGGGCCTGTAAAAATTAACTTTTCTCTCTTCTACTAGCGAATAGGGAACTATTCCGTTTCAAGACGTTGATGCGTCGCGGCAAACGGCGCGCCAATATTTGCATCGTTACCTAGCTACCGACCCATTCGGCCTGTTCGGCAAATCAAGATGCTTAACCAAGGCATTTGGGCTTGGCCTGCACCCACTACGCACTTCCAATGGCGTCAGCGAATTTACACATAATGGCTGTAAACTGCGATTGATAGCTTTTTCTTCTTTGAACGGCGTTACCAGATAAGGTTTAGAAAGCAGTCTGAGCCTATCTTTCGGCCGCAGTTAAACTCAGTGTGGCCTCAAAACAAAAACTAATGTACCGTGTGTCCCCAATCGTAATACATTGGTTTCACTATTTATGTAGGACCTATTTGCAACTACAGACATGATGCTTCGAATAAACTGTTCCGCTAGGACATACCTGTTTTAAGCGGTTGCTGTCACAGCCATTAACAATATTTTTAGGAAGTCCACTATTAGTTGGAACCCTAGTCGTGGTGTAGGTGTAATCATGGGTAGGTAACCACGCGTCCGTAAGTCATATCCTGTCACACTATGTACATGCAGTATTCGTATACGGAGTTACCACTTATACATGCCTGTTGTTTCATCAAATCCTAGATTTATCAAACAAAAGTTCATCCTCAGTTGATACTGGGGTCGACATCAAGAATCCGATGATTTTACCCTAAAAAACCTGATGGTACTAAACGGTTTCAGGTTTTAGCAGGACCAATATCTTTTTTCCATATGGATAGGGTAACCTAATGCATTCAGATTTATGTATTTTCCACACGGATGCCAATATTTAAACAGGGTGGAACATTTACTAAGCTATCCATGAACGCAGCGATACCTTCATTTATCTCATGTTCGATTCGATTATGAAGCTAAAACGATGATCATATTATCCATGAATTGAATTCGATGACAAGCAAAGCAATGGACAAGCGCTATAGTCATCGAGCGTCAGAATAACAGCAAACAACATCAACGAAACGGTTGCCCTACGTGCTAAGCATCCTGTAAAGACCATCAAAACCCATCGTCGTTAGTAAAAGTTCTCCACTAGTCGTGCCCAAACGACCCACAACACATGTGCTTCGAGCAGCAGAAGATAGTTACTAATAATCTATAGAAACTCTAATCCATTGTATGTATATTAATTATATCGATAGGTGTACAAATCGCGCCCGTTTACACAGAAGTTAAGCAAGAGATTCACACAGGATAAACCACAAAATAACCCATTATTTACTTTGTGGCAAACTTTTCTTTTTTCTTTTTTTTTTTTTTATCATGACGCATTTTCGGCTAATCTATGCTTGCATATATATTTGTGAAAACAGCTTCTTTTTTTTCTTAGTATCATAGCTGGCGGATGTAGATGTTTTCACGGTCGGACGATTTCATAATGGGCTAATACATTACAGGTGTCAACAAAACTGTCTTGAGTTCATTCTCTGCTAAGGCTGGATATATGAACGAGACTCGATTAGATATATTTCTATTATACACTGCCGGGTATATGGTTATAGGTTCATACTGAACTTGGCTATTTGCGCGTGACAGCCTCATAATAAATGTCCCAAGACTCCACCGGGTGCCTCCTCTCGCAGCAAACTGACCTTTCGACATGCCCACTTAATCTGTGAGCTCGTTTTTGTGTTGGCTGTTAGAAGAGATAACGTTGATTAAGGTAAGAGAAACACTGAAAGATGACTGAAATGTTTGTATTTTATCGATGAAAGTCTACATTCAAACAGTGTTCATCCACACGTAAGATCGGATGGTGTGAACTTCAAGTCGTAAATTTTTTGTGAAGATTGCCTTATTGTGGGTGGGGGGGGAGGGAGGGAGGGGGTCGACCCATCAGGAAACGTTAATCTTCAGAGCCTGTTTCCGTCATTTTATGCATGTGCTCTCTCTGAAGAGAGTGCCACGTCCACATACGCCAGAGTTCATCAAAGCTAGTCTAGTAAGATATCCAATAATTATGAACAGGTCGAACTTGTTACGATATCGTCATTGCTTAGCGGATATGTGCGTACATGTATCAGATTGTTTGGCTCTGATACGTGCCGCGCGTCGAAAACATAGTTTTGTCATTTTCTTCACTTGAAATACACAGGATTCTCAACAGGCCCAGCAATACCTTTAAATGCTATGGGTAAAATTTCATCTAATGTTTATGGTTTAAGGACGTATAATTATGTCTTTGCGCATATCTCTTTAATCCGAACCTAAATGGATAGTTATCATACTCTGTCGAAGAAGGGTGCTTGCAGTTACAGTTTTTGTTGTATTTATAGCATTTTTATTTTAAATAAAAGTAGTACAAAATATTAATTTTTCACATAGTTAAATACAAAATCGTTATTTCGCTTCTATGAAATAAGTATAAAGGTAAAAAGTAACGTTTGCTTAACTAACTAGTTTCTGCCCGGCTTCTGAGTTTAGCGGAGAAGCTCAGATCCGCATCGCCATTTTACGCTTTGCATCAGTAGAAACTCGCATTTCTGGAAGCGGTCACGGAGAGCTCGTCGCTGGTTCTGCCTTAATCATAGGTAGATTATAGTTTATCTTATATTTAAAGCATTGCGTTATAGAGACATTATGAGCTGTTAAAATAGCCAATAACACCTATTGAAAACTTTCACGGGACACCGTCATGGCAGGCCTGATACTTATGTCATCTTTACTCTTAGAGTAAATTCTTCAAGTAAATAGTAATATTTGAATAACTCCCTATTTACATGTACTTTATAAATAATTGTATAGCAAGTATCGTTACTATCGTTGAAACTATATCTGCCTTTTTAGCTTTCAAACTAAGGTTCCTCGAACTTCACGCCTATTCAGTGATATGGGCCTGTTATTATTCCAGTAATACGGAACATCTTGATAAATGTTTTGTTTAGTGGGTTCTACAAATAATTACTTGACTACTAATTACTAAATACTTGACAAAATGCTAGTATATCATTTTATAGGAGTCTGCCTCGTCCAGCCTGATTCCCTATTATTATCATTATTATACAAACCCTTTTCTTTCACCCCTTGTTCTCTTCTCGATCTCGAAGAGTTTTACTTATGGGCCCACCCATGCGCCTGCTTTATTGACTGTTTATTGTTCTGTTCTACCCTAAACTGTGTTGTGACATAACATCGTCTTTGTTCTGTCTAAATGGTATATTTCGTTGTGGGCGCTGTACGAGGATGACGTGAGCATATCTCTGTAACTGCCCCTTGCTTCCCGAATAACTTTTTGATACGGTTGTTCTTGATAATGTTGCCCTATGTTGCCCTTGTCAACAAATTTCGAGCATTCAACTTGGTGTGGCATAGCATAACACAATATGGTCACTTTTTTTTCTTCTTTAGTTTTTCAGTTATTTTCAGCGTTATTAATATTATAAAAATAGCAAAATAGTTCACGACTCTCTCGTTATGTCGGGACTTTTTTATCTTGCCATGTCGTTCCTCATTACCTTCATTGGCCTTTTTCACACCTAATAACAGTTAATCAGCTATTATTAATCTACATTTTTACATACATCAGTTCTTCTAGAAGGCGATAGACAACTGCTTACATGCATGAGTTGTTATAACATTCAAATAGTATGACATAATTAAGATCAGTTACGCCTGATGCCGGGCCCATGTCCTATGACTCTCATTTTTGAGCCTGTTTTTTACAGTTATTGGTCGTTCGCGCGGTCTGCCACTTCGTTCGCCAGTTTCATTTGTCGCAATTGCCGAAAACAGTTGTGCCGTGACGTTCGTATCGTTGGCTACGTTCGACCACTGTGTGACACGATCTGCAACCAGCGGCTTGTAACGTCTAGGTACATGTGACATAATAATCTATGTCTGGAGCGGTATGGTAGAAGGGAACGTAGAAAAGCCGAATTATTGTTATTGTATCATTAGATGTCTCTTGCTTTTGCTGTTCATATCGTTGATCTGACCTTGAAGCTTTCCAATCGTATTATTCAATTTTTTTTTTCAATTTGAGGTTTTTTAGTCGGAAAGCGCACGAACCCTTTCCTATTCTATCCATTCCCGATATTTGCCCTTATATCTCATGATGCTAAACAACGTCCGCTTAATATGCGAAACTTATGACAGATTAACATTCAGCCATCATTATTTTGTTTAGTTAGTTAGTGTTGTTTTAGTTTACCTAAATTTATTTATAGATCTAACCTGATTCCATGGATCTGACAACCATGGTCCTGGTGACGTTCTGTTTCAAACCCCACTTTGACGGCAGTTCTTCCTCAGAGAATAGACCAAAAAAAATCGTATATTTATTTCTTGCCCTTTCCCGATGTTCTCCACTCTTATTCCTCCATTCTCCACCTTAGGTTAACCACTAGTCGAATAACACTTGCCACCTACCTACTGATTATACTCATCTCCTTCGAGAACGTTACATCTGAAACTGGCATGTGAAGTTATATGTTTCGTTAACGGTAGGCACCATATAATCTTACCGTATAATAGTCAATCATCTCATTCATTGGCTTCGGACGTCGCCTTATGGCGTTCTCTGCACGACTTACCGGCTCCATTTTCTGTTGCTTTTTGCCCGTTTCAGGCTAGCTCCTGTTGCGCGTACGCGTTCGCTTTACGACTGTCGCCCTTCAAAATAGTGGAACAAAACTCCCTAGTTTAACCTCAGGCCATACGGCAGTTACCATACGTGACTAGTTCGATAAAAAAATGGTAATGATAACAAGCGTAATAATCAATCATAGTGTCGTAGTAATATCAATGAATGGCGGCAGCAACTCTAAGGACAAGAGTGCCTAATATATTGTAAATTATCGGCAGACAATGGAACCATTTTCATCACATGATATTCATATACTGGTGGTATTGACCTTTCGATCGCTGAATGACGACTGCAAATAAAATACCGCAGTTTGTTTAGTGGGCGTCGCTGGTAGCCACTAGTTCTGACGTCAAACGATTCCCATCACCGGGTAGCCGATACGTATGTTCATCGCTGTCGATTACGTTGTTTTTCGGGTTGTTTCTGCACCTCGTCCTTCTGTTCTCTTCGCTGTATGTGTTGTTACGGTTGAAGTAATATATCTGCCTAATTACTTGGTTATCGACATTATTCATATAGATCTAATAGCAATATCATGGTCATAATATAATAATAAATCTATTATTCAACGTGATCCCGTATGTGGGATCCCGCTTTGGTCATCGATCACTGGCGTTTTTGTTTGCTATGTTAATAAATGGCCGTACCCCTGTCCCTTGCTCAGATCGTGTATCTTGTTTGTTCACTGTTGGCGAAAAGCAGCGAGAGATCGCAGTCTCCACCTTGACATAGCTGAAAAGAATCAACGAATTCTTCTTTGTCCTTCCATTGATTCATAAGGAAAAAGCGCCTTTGAAGTAATTGTTTATTCTCGTATTTACAGACAGGGAAATACACGACGTAAATCGATAAATTGGTATAGAAAACAGCGAGTGATTGGCAGCTATTTTAAAGATGCCATGTAATTTCGGTCGGGACAGTACATTGCACGTAAGCACCTGCTCTCGCTCGACGCAAGGCCCCGTGCATATTCTATGATCCATGAGAATATATGTGATATTCTGCCCGGCTTAACGTTATCATGACGTGCAGCGCAAATGATTTTCAATTAATGTGACGGTTATTCAGCTCTCTACGCCGCTATCGTCATCAATTCAGTCACGATCCTTCTCGTGTTTTCGCTTCATTCACGTTTATCTCTCTGTTTCGCTACTATAGTTATACTGGCGAATTTCCCATAGCATCTCTATCACTGTATTATGTGGACGTTATGCTTATTACTACTAAAAATGTAATTATAATTAGCCGTCATCAATCTTAATCATCAGCAACCCGCGGCGACGGACATTTGAAAACAATTATCGTGACCCAGTGTTGTTAAATATGTTCTTGTTCAACCAAGAAAAATAACCGGACGATGTTTGCTTTTGTTATTGTTTTTATGTTGCGCCATCGTGTTTAGTGGCGTTGTCATTCCGCCCTTTATCGTGGCCTAACAGGGGAGACGCAGTGATGCGTTTTTTTTTTTCTGGGACGTTATCTCTGCCATTTCTATGTTATCTTTAGTTTGTTGCTGTTATTCTTATTATACTTGTTTCTGTTACAATAGGCCTAACAAGTACATAGTCTAGGGTCTGCCATTCATGGGCTATGCTACTACAACTGTACGTCTCCCCCCGAACTACTGATGATCTGACCACCATTGTGGCGGTTCCATAATCCGCCGCCATCACTACCTCCGCCGGTGGCAGCAGTTGCTATCGTGCGCAAGCGGTCGGTTTCCTTGGGTTCCTGCCCTTGAACTATACTATCGTCCGCTGCGACCTTGCCCAAATCGGCACTGATCGCCCTGGCCAAAAAACCCGTCCTGCCCGTATCGTTTATGCTCAACTCGGTGACGGATCCATCTCCGCCAATCCCGCTACCGCGAAAGTCCCGCTGTTGCAGATCTTGCTGCTGGTATTGAAGATCTCTGGGCTGCTGTTGGTGTGACTGGTGCTGACGTCGAAAGCTTCCCGTGGCAACGTTTTCGCTAGCACAGACATTGTGAGACATCTGTGAAGGGCCGTGGTTGTGTCGAAACGATCGATTGTAATTCGGCGATGCGCAATCGCTCCCTGTCGATTTGACCGACTCGTTGCTACTTGTCAGCGTATTCCAATTAGGTGTCTGGGTGGCAGCACAGCACGAGGCGAGCGCCGTAGAGGATTTCGCTGCCAGGCCATCTATGTTCGCACCTAATTGCTGGTTAGCGCCTGGCAGGTATTGTTGGTTAGCCAATATGCCGTAGTCGATGACACCGCTAGAATATCCGGTCCCGCCGAACAGCTCTAGATCGTCGGATTGCGTCGCGCACTCAACGTGTCGCCTTTGCATTGACTTGAGCATTGCACCGTAGCGCTGCTGTACCATTCCTGTGGACGGCGTTGACAGGGAACGACAGTAGAACACGACAAAAAACGTGTTAAAAAAATGCGCAGTTGATGAAAATATGTGAGCAGAACGTTACTTGTTACTAACAGCTGATATTAGGTAACCGGTGTAGGGTCTTGCAAGCGGCGGCGCTGATCGTTCCGGTTTCCTAGTCCCTTCCGGCGAAAGTGAGACGCTCCGTAATTTAAAACACATCGCACCAGTTACGTCCTTCTTTTTAAAAACATATCCAATCTATTTCCGGGAGATGAAATTGCATTAAAGCCACGGGCTCAATGGCCTTCATAAATATTTGATTTTTGCGCAAGCTTTTATGATTGCATCATCCCAATAGACGTGGGGGGCATATAGCAGTGGAACTCGGCACATAAACATACAGATATCCACATAAATAAAACTCTAGAACAATGGTTGGGCAATGGATGAAGCTAAAAAAAACGCAGCTCCATATGAGAATACGCTTTTAAGCGAAGCTGGCTTGGAATAAGTGGCTTGTAACTTCAACTATGGAACCCAAAGAGTTTCCGATAGATATAAACCCTCAGTTACCTTTTAAACACAAACATTTTGATTTTAAAATTATATATATGTGGACATAGCTTCGACACGTGCACTGTAGACACTTTGTCCTGCCTTTGTCAACATTTTGAGTCTAAATTTGTGAATGCATGCTTTGCATCCATAGGTCTATATAAATTGTAGTTTTCGAATAATCGCAGCACAAATTATGCGCACTGACTTTTCCTCCGTTAAAAATAGTTACGAAACATATATGTGCAGCAGATAGCGAAAATCCTGCGTAGCTCTGCCGGCAAAGACGAGCATAAACCACTCAGCCTGCCGCTGTTTGCATCCGAACCAACTCATTTCTTCGTCCTAATAGGGTTCAAATGATGGCGTTTCAAAGGAAATAGGAGAAAGAAAGGCGAAACGCATAGCGGATTTACCATCGTCGCTGTGTTTGTAATATGACAAAGTACGAAACGGCAGCAGCGATGATGCTAATCGTGACTTTAAACAAACAAAGAACAAACTAAGAACACGGCAGTGACGACGAACGAACCCTCGGCCATTCTAGGTGAAACCCGAAGAAATCAACATCATGTCAAAGGCAACCCAACAGCGCGCAGCGGCCAATGGCAAGCGAACAAAAAGGCCAAGTCTATCAGCAATGACTGCTCGTTCATTTTGGTCTCAAGCTGTCCCGGCCTGACGCGGACCACCTGCGGTCCCCGAGCAGGGCCCACGGCTCGTCTCGCAAGCCCAAGTTCCACACCAAGCGTGGTCTGTTTCCTTCGAATCCTGCAACCGCTTGATCCCCAGTACATTCCTGTGTATCCTCGTTTGTCAACGCTTGCTTTAACCATCTGCCTTGTGACACTGTCAGGTACGCTATGAAGCATTAGGGACCGAAGCACAGGCCAGACGGACGACCAAACAATAGGCCGCCGTAACGGTAGAGCAGTTGCCAATATTACACTAGGTTGCTATAGAGAGCTACTCAAAGGTCGCCACTGGCAACCTCTAACAACGAGACAGCAAGTAAGTAAGGGTTGTACAACGGCTGCAGAACCGGCCCAAACGGGCATTGCGGCAGTAAAGCGATTCGCGCAACATCACAAACCATTAAACTAAGCAGGTCATTTGTGTTTCATGCTTTTCCCGAAAGATGACTAACCTATTGATCGCGTAATGACCGAGATTGGTCAATTAAGAAGTCAGCAAACACGTACATCTCTGCTATTGCACTCACCGACTGGTTGTCGTACGTTCTTCTCAGGGTGCAACAAAATGATGTAGAGCTTTGGCGCGAACATACAGACAAGCGTGACACTAGCCGACAACGAGATTGAGACGCACATCACTGTAACGCCGATGGCCAATTGTGACGAACCCGGGCCGGACACAGTAAGATATAGTGGCACGAACGATAGCCAGATGATACATGTCGTGTACATCGTAAAGCCAATATATTTCGATTCGTTGAACGCTTCAGGGATTGCTCGAGTAAGCACTGCGTATGCTGTACACACGCAAATCAACAGGGCCGGATACGTGAACGACACTAGGCACCATGAAGATCCTACACAAGCGGAAGCGCAAAGAAATACAGGCGTATGTTATAGAAATTTAATCGAAAATTACTTGCTATGAGATGTTAGTCACTATGATCATAATTATAGTCACAGCGTGTAGTATCACGTTACTATTAGTTTAATGTAGGACAACTTCCAGAAACTATAGTAAGTTGTGTCGCAATTCAAAACAATTCTATCTCTAGGTGTGAATTCGCCAAAGCGAACTCGCTATGCTAACGTGACTTTATATATACTTTATAGGTTAGTTGCTTCGGATGTTTTCTGCAAAGTAAGATTCAATACAACGATCATAGGAAAAGTAGATAGCTAACTATACGCACCCCACGCCATTCGCAGTGTTCCTTCAAAATATGTGCTCAAGTTCAATTTAATCCGTGTGGTTGGGTGTGACTTTGCGGGTGAACTTATGAAACAACGAAAGCTTACAGGGCAGCACAAATTGCACACGTCAGGCAGGAAAAGACAAACACTGGCAACCCTTTCCGTAATTAGCTTTATTTCTCATTGTGGACCCAGCCGGGGCCATTATGACGACGTTTGATGTCTATCTATATTACATTGTGGTCAGATGTCATGCGCGGGGCTCTTAGAGAAAGAACAGGACTACGGCCCACTTAGCCATAACCTTACTTGGATGGCTCATAACTCATCTATAGATACTGTAAGTAACAGGTTATAAGAGTAGATTGTTCCACTGCGATTTACTCCACCCAGTGGCTTTTAGTTAAGTGCACTATGAATGGGGCTAAGAAAACGAATATTACGACAGTCAAAGAAGCGGTCCTTTATGGCCACAAATCCCTTCTATACTCCCAGGTATCGTCTCTTACATTAACCATTCAGGTAATAAACTGGCCACATATGACAGATGACCGTAAGGCAACGTTGAGGGTTCCGCCACAGAAGGGCTGATTTTCATTTCGCCGTAAGTAATCCTATCCTGCTACGACACTTCTATAAAAACACCAACCTTCATTCACCGATCCCGACAGCCTAAGGTGCCAAACTTAGGCCATCAGAATGTGATGTGATAATATTTAATCTTTTTTTTTGATAAATAATTACCGCATTCTGAATCGAATTTTCCGTTGAATAGCAATGCTACCATAGATATCCATCGTTCAGTTGGTCCTATAATAATACAGGCCATCGACAATATCGTGGTACGTGATTATTTTTAAATAAGCATTTTATCCGTGGTCACTGCACTTTTTCCTATTCAACCCGCTACCAATGAAAAATGGTGTTAAGGCCGTTACGCCTCTAAACAGAACTACCCATTCAAATACGTTAAGAAAACTAGTCCTTCGACTGCGATACGGGTTAGTCGTTTTGAAGCTATTTCTTTTTTTATACTTGCATCCAGACATACTTGACTATTGCGCAAAGTCATAATGGGGAGACCGTGTTTTCCTACACCAAATATTTACGGTATTATATAGCTGTAATAAAGATGGTGCAAGGCAGTATTTTTGAGACGACCAATTAATTCTGCTGGCAGGCGAAACAAATGTGCGGTACTGAAGGTACCGTTGGTTGAAGAAAAATAGCTCAAAGATGCGCTCATATGAATTGTTCAATATATATAGATCATAGAAATATTGGTATTATGAAATGGGGGTAATTCTGGGAAGACTTCCCGCAATTGGGAACGTTCTATTATCGTCACGAGACGCATTCATCCCTGTCCGAAACATCATTCAAACAGTTTAGGTTGAGACGCGATTCAAGCAAATGCAATACGGAAGAAGGCATGCATGGGGTTTCCCAGTTAATAGCATTTCACGGATCAAGATAACTCTATGTACATTACTTCATTCTGAGGCCCTAATTAATTGTATAAATTAATTGTTTAATTCGGTGATCAGAAAAATATTAAACTTATTGTTGAATGGAGCAAGTGCTGGCGTGGGAATCCGCCGGGCTGCCAATTTGTCTGTACAACGTCAAGACAGCCTAACTGTTGAGCAGTCAATAGAAGTGTCGCGCTTAGCGTGTAAAATATCATTGTTCAATTGAATCGAACGCTGCATGCCGCATGATGAAAGACTGCGCGGTGACGTAGCGTTTATATAGTGATTTCTAATGCTAATATATGCGGCTACGTAGCTACATATTGATCTGTCGAAGAAGTACTGACCGCTTCTAAGCCGAAATCGATGTAAAGGTTTTCTGCAGTTAAAAACAATATAACCACACTAAATAGGTGCCATTTTGATCGACATTTTATCTGACTTCTGGTAATACCACAATCGCATCACTCTGGAATCCCGTCACCGGTTTCTTGGCAAAAAAAAATCATGATAGATCATTCTTGCATTCCTCCATTGAAATATCACCATGGAAGTTCTGCCGATGCAGAATTCGGGCTATACGTTGAAATTTAAAAGTTCTTTCAGATTTTGCTGCGTAGCTAGAGATGCACGTGGTCTAGCATTATCATTCTAGAAAACGATGCCTATTGAGTAGTTTTGACCCATTTTCTCAATGGCTTAACCGTGATCTTGTTGTTTATTCACAGTAGAAATTTAAATCAGTAAATTTTTTGCCGGTAGGCAGTAATGTATAGTGCATGACCCTTTTCCAGTACGTAGCAGCGCCTTCTTCGGCACCAGTCTGGGCTTTATCGAAGATTGTGGAATACGTTACCCTATTTTTCTATCAACCGTAATAAATATAACTCGACAAAGTTCTGCAAGTTCACATTCGATCGATTAAAATCGCGTACGTCAACCCAACATCGAGCTGTTTTTGTAGCGAGCTTCCGTTAAATTATCTAAACTCTGTTCAGTAGCTTTTTATAGCCGATATCGTGACCTTTTTTTAATGTACACAATAAGTTCATCAGCTTTTTTTTCTGTAACTGGTCGACCACTACAAGGAGCGTCTTTTACGTTGAAACCTTTCTTTCGTACACATTTTTATGGGCCTGGGCAGCATTTGTCATAATATAACGTATGTAACGTATAGCCAATTTTTCTAAAGTTTCACGCATATTTAAGGTTCTTTATATTAGTCTAAAAGCATTTCTCAAGTCTACTACCGTTAAGTTTCAACTTTCAAACGACGGCCCGGCGGAACTTATATTGCCTAGGATATGTAACTTTAACGACTTCTGACTAAAAAAACGGTTGTTTCTTGCGATATGCATCGAATAAATAAATGTTTATCCATTTAGCAGCTAAATATGCGCTTAGTCATGACAATGCATGAGCTGGATATGGTACTCATATGAAAATGATACAAGCACAGGTGTAGCATACTGTGCTCGAATAGCGATCCTTTATAGAAAGAACAATGAAAAACAAGCAAGGAGCCAATTGGCCCGCTGCGTAACTGAACAGTTTGAAACAGGACTGCTCTAGCGATTAATAGACTATACGACAGCGTGCTTCAGATACTTCGTTGATTTGTTAGCTGTGCCTTGCCTTCAGTGTTGGCAATTTTAACTTGTGTAGTTTGTGTAAAGTTTAAGAAAACGCAGTTTGTGTTTAAAGCAAAAAAAGAAGCCGTATGTGCTCTCGGATCGGTCCGGGATAGATGACGCAGGTTAATGTACATCAAACGATCCCGTTATGTGCAAGGGCGCACATTAAATTCGTCCACATGTTTTCCCTTGCCCAACACACAACATTTCGTTCATATGACGTATCAGGATCTTCGTTTGTTGAATGTAGTGCATAGGCTGTCTATACGCTGAAAGACCAGATGTTGAATTCTTCTGTGCAACGACACTACAAAGAAACGAGACTCATTATAATGCTCTCCGTATTACGCTCGATCATATCGCTTTTCTGCATTGAGTTATGCAGAAAACCTTGGTATCGGATCGCTAACACATGTAGCAGTTATTGTGCTTAACAGGTCGAAGTGACTAAAGATAGATTCCATTCACTCAATAAAAAAAAAACACATAATAATGATTAAAAATAACCTGTGACAATTTAAATGAACGTTTACATTATCGAAATGTGCAGGTAGGTAAACGTTCATGCTCTCGTAACGAGTGCCATTGTAGCGTCTCTGGTATGCTAGTTTTTAACAGTCTTGTTTTATGCTACACGAGCTGCGCCTTAAATGCAGTCCTACACGTATCTCCAAACATAAAACCCAAAACATTTATTAGGTAAGAACCTATACAATATTATTATCTTCCATAATACGATACAGAACCTTTCGACGACTCCGAAGATATCGAGGTCAAAAATGCTCAGTCGTTATTCAACATGATCGTACTCCTTGAATTTCAAATCAATTGGGATTTGGCACCATTTTGATCTATAACAGCGTAGCGATTCATGTAGTCAGCCACGATGTACCACCAAAAATCCTGGCCAAATAAACGAAAGCAAAACAACCGCGATAGCAGTCGAACAGTTTTCATCTGTCTACCTTGAGTCTGTATAGGCTGAAGGAGTTTTTGCGAAAAGGTCTATCAGCAAATTATCTGTAGACAATATCCCAACAGGTAGAGGCTTGTGCTTACATAGTAGTGACCTTAAGACTATAGCAGTTTCCACCTTAGCCATACAAATCTGTGCCACTGTCCATTTATGGAGAACTATCGCCTAACTGATAATACGTTTACATACTCATGGCAATTAGATGACCATTAAGGCTAATTTGGCGCTATCAAAGGTTCAAACTCTTTAGCATAACTCTGAGATGCCATAGATTTTCGAATAACATTTGCACAGACGCAATCCATAGGCGTAAACCTCACCATCTCATACGAGAATTATTTGCTGCACCATTTTTTTGTTAACAGTAACAGACGTTGCAACGCCAACAACAGCGGAGACCCCTTCATGTTAGTAGAAGACATAATATAAAAGCACTTTTGGCCAATTAGTTGCCACCTTGCTTCACTTGTTGTTGGTAGTCGACTTACTGATAGCACATATGTCGTTGGGGGAGCGGGGCAGGAGGACAAGGTATCTGACTTCTTAGCTGTAGTATTCAACGATAATACTGTGAGTTTTCCCGTTCGGTTACTTTAGTCTATTAATAACCAATGAAAAGATTTCTGCTCATGTTCCCTTCAGGGACAAGGAATCACGGGCGTTGTGCAAGAATTTGACTTTCATAGAGAAACATAGTCATCTTTGTCATTTCCTGTAGCATCCTGGAAGTGTTCCGCATTGTCCGATCGTCATTCATAGATGTCTTTACACGCACCGCCTCTAGTAATTGTTGTACGGCGACCAGCAGGAGCGTTTAACACTGTCTGGTCCGCACCTTCCTGGTTTATGTCATTAGATCCGGGCGCCCCAGTTGATCAGGCGTAGCGAACTGATCGGTGGGCAGTCCCGCGCAGTGAGCACGAAGGTGGACAATCATAGGATCAACGCGCGTCGGTACGACCTATTCTGAGGATTTCTTTGGGGTCGCTACATGGTAACAGGGGAACTTGGTCCGCTATCGAAACCATCTGAGAACGCTTACTCTTACGGAATACGTAGAAAACACAAATCATCAATGATTAAACAATAGACGACCATTTATTACCACATTAATTTAGCAGATAGCATAAAAGATATTAGTTTTTTTGCAGCGATATTGTTAAAGCTATATTATTGTATTAGCACCAAGCAATGTGCTACGAAGACACTGTATCGAGCTCGTCTGTACGCGCAACATTTACACATAAACAAAATACTCTAGGTGGAAGAAGGATAATTTTTTTTGCATAGTAAAGAAAGTGTATGTCATTTTTACCTTATTGGAAGTTTTTTGCCTCTCTTTCAAAGGTTTATCTTAAAGACACTTCTTTGGCGAGGCTGGGTTGCCCAAGCTCAATAAAAAATAAATAAAAGAATATGCTTTTTTCAAATTCTAAACCTCATAATAGTAGCTAAAGTTAAGTAATACTAGTCTTTTATGAGATGTTGAAAAGCCTAAAAGTAATAATATAAGCGAGCGTTGATGATTGCACCATCTGTCTTGCGTTATTGTTTCTTAATATAATCACACTTGTCGAATAGCATATATCTGTTTTATGTGGCGTCCAGTTCTAGGTTGATTGTAGCCTCAAGGTCTCAGAAAGAGCATAAAATGGGCCTAATGAAATAAATCCATATCGATCTTTACAACACGCTGCAGCTGATTTGGGGACATATACGAGTATGGCCTAGTTAGCGCACGGCTTAGATACTTCATTAAAGGAATGCGCAATACATTTTTGCTATTTCTATATTCGGGGTTCCATATAGCTGAAGGTCATATGCTTCACAATGCAGAAAGAAATTTTCGTTTTAGAATCAAGTAGAAACTTGCAAACAGAAAATTGGTCTTAAGCAAAATACTGTTATGGCATAACAACAGAAAACGATGTCCTGTGTTTTCGGCAGTTGAATTAAGACGAAAGAAACTATTGGCCAGTTAACAGGGTGCGGGCGCTCCAGTTGCAGCAGCAGTCTGTACCATAAAAAAAAAATATATATATTTCAGTTAATTTTCAGCATCGATGAATTCCCAAGCAATTGCTAGAACAAGTTGGCTACGACGTAAGACTGGACGTCCCCAATGGCAAATGTTATTACTAAATATGCTTATATCTGTGTATAATAACGTACATGGTCCGTGGTCATTTTCTGCGTCACATCTGTTATAATTGCGATATTAGCTTAAGTATTTTTACAACGTATTAGAGTGACACTACGAAGTAGATATTAGGTAACTTGTTTCTTCCTAATTCACGTGTAGTGGTATGGGGTAGCCTAACTTGGATAGAATCGAACTTGTTGATAAGAAGGAACTTTCGTAATTGTTTCAAGTATATCCATTCAGACGACATGGCGGAGCTACAGCTTCGTGGTTTATCAGGGTAGTCTTACATTATTAATAAGATCATATAGTGGAACGAATATAGCCTCTCTCTTGCATATATATTTTATGAAACGAATGAGATTGCCAGAACGAGCAAGTTCTACTGGAGGAATGACTTCTCTCCTTCCAGGGAAGCGTACGGGAAAGGCGACGTTGAAGGCTGATCAAAAGGTACGCTAGGTTTTGGCAGTATAAAAATCGTTAAAAAAAAAATAATAAAAAATCGTGAATTTACTGCCGATCTTTCCTGGTGTTTGAGTGAGCAAGAAACTGTGCTGCTCAGCGATAGCGATTGAGAGTATTGGCAAATAACCCAGGTCTGGGCTTCAATCAATAGTTTATCTAAATGACGCCACTGTAACATAAGAATATGTTGAATTTTTTCGAATGCACAGTTGTTCTAAAAATTAAATTGTATACATAGAATAGGGTACTATGCGACAATGGATGTGCTTCAGATAGGATATTTCTAATTAACTCATAATTTGCAACCTATGTGCCTTCTAATTAACTTGCTTGTGCGTCGAATCGACTTTATCGGTCTGTATTTGTTTAATTCTGCCTTTCAAAAAATTCTTCGCTTTAAACGCTTATTAAATGCATATATAGACTTATCAAAGCTTATAAATCGAAAATGTCCAATAAGTAATCTAAAAAAAAACGTTTTGTAAATAATTAAGCTGCTATCATCAGTAAAGGGGAGGGCACAAAGGAAAACGACGACGCAAAAAAGTATTCTAGCTTGAAATAAATGAGCTAATCAACGAAAATAGCGGCTAACTAAGATAGCCAATTTTTAATAGCATGATTAACCATTAAAAAAATGAGGATATATATATATATATATATAGATTAATGGGAGATAGAGATTGGTCTAGTAATTGGATGGACCCATACATCCTAAAAAAAAACCCTTTTTTTTTACTTTTTGGTTAGTCGCATCAAAAGGTAAAATTTTTACATTTCAGCTCTCTTCTGTAAAGCATACAGCCAAGTTTTTCATACGCTACAATGTGCTGGTTTACTTTGTTAGATACGTTTATCTAAACCACAGTATCCCGCTAAGGACTATTTGCATTGCTAACAGTGATCTTATCTCGGCATTCGGTAGTATGGCACATGCACGAAAAATAGCTCATGACTAGTGAGAAAAACTCGCCAGTAAAAAAAACGCGTCAAAGCGTCCTTTACACATCCCATCTCGTAGCTAACTAAGATCGGCATGTAGTGACCTTTACGTAGTATTATCGCAGAAAATCGACAAGCACTAGCAGGTACCTTCGTGCACTTTCTAAAGATCCTTGATGCTATACCTAAAAAAATGATTCCAATGACGTGAAAAGTATGACTAGAGCAACTAAATTTAAAAAAAAGATAGAAAATAAAACACTTTGTAAAGGTCAACGTGTTTCAGCGGACTATAAATGAATAAGTGAAGTCCTTTGTTGCGATAGCATCCGTAAAAAATCTTCTATAGCTTACATATAATGATACATAGATAATATGATTTGGTGTACCATTTTTATGCTGCACGCACACTGGCTTTGGCCTTATCTTTGGCACAACTGTTTGGCCTAGTTCAACATCGTGAATTGCACCACACCTCATAGACCCTATAGGTCATACTTAAATTAGGGTTTTTAAAGTTACATGGTTTATCACACCAAACATAGAATTTCTTTTATTCGAGAGAGAACGAGAAAGCCAATGACTGACCCAGAGTGGATTCACAGAGTAGTTGACTTTGTTCACGCGTTGGATAATGCTTGACAGCCCTTGGAGGAATGAACAGGAGCCATACCACGATAACGACCACCTGCAATGAGCAGACAGCAATATATGATGCATTTACAATCACATTATAGACGAGCAGCTTCTCTACGCACAGCTCTCACCCGACCCGTCTCTGGAGACCTCTTTGAAGTGGTTCTTCCTAGCGTAAGCTTGCTATGCCTTTTTCATAAGCGATGCTGAGAATGTATGTACATGTATATCTATACCTTTGAGCTAACCTGCAATGAAACAAGGATTGCGCAGATGATAAGTTGAGATTTTGGCGAAATGAACGACGGCCGTCTGCTGGTACGCTTACCAGCACGGAAAATGCGTGCAATCCTGGAACAAAAAAGAAGAATATTTATGCCATAACACCTATAGAGCCGTTTATATCATTAGCAACAGAAATATATGAATTTTGTTAAGATCTCTGTACATCTTGGACGTACAGAGTTCGGTACCTAAATTGGAACAAGAATCGAAAGGCTGTTTGTCGTAATGAGCACGCGGTCATTCGGTATCCTATAGTACCAGAACAAGTCTAGGTCCTTCTCCAACAAAACAACAGATCGTCACGTCCAACAATAGTACGTTGTGCCCCGCATTCGAGCGCAGATTAGCTATTGTCCAATCCTCTACTACTAAAATTGAAAGTGTACCTTACCATTATTTATGCGGCCGTTGGGCAACTCGACGAAGACTTTTTTAAAGTGAATCAGAGGGTCCTTAATAGAGCGTAGATTTAAAAAGCTCTTGAACACATCTTTTTGTTACAAAAATTATCAATCGTTTTATAGAGGAGAATATCAATTAGTAATTAGAATGTCCTGATAAGCTAGCCACCAGTTTTAGAACGTATTTTTGTCGGAATTTCTCGCATGTAACGTACTTAACGAACGATAATTTATCGAGTTTACACCTGTTAGTGTTGTTTGAGAATATGAAAGAGACACTTGGTGCCCAATTGAAGCGGTAAATAATAATTATAATAAATAAATGTTACTATCAGAAATAGCACAAATATCTATTTGTGTTTAGAAATGGTCCTAGAAATAAAACATACGAAAAAAAAAAAAAAAAAAAACTATATTTAGCTTCGCTTCCCTGTATATGCGTGATCTGTTTTATGCACACTAGATAACAATGTGGCTGAGCATTCTGCGAGGCTACAGGCACCCTGTCTAACCTTACACTATGACTTCATAAATAGATAAAAGTTAATCAATCGTTAGTCACTGACGATTTTAATAATACCATATAATAAATATCAACAATGACCATCGAGGTGTCGACTTCGATCTGGTATTAGAAGCAAGGAGTACGAAAGTATGTGCATGTTTGAGTGTGGGTCTAAATGCACCGACCTGTTACTCTTTGTTAGAATGGCGGCGTACACAATCGTAAAGCTGAGACTGACTCCAATGCGCTGTAGGCCGCATATTAAATCAGTTGGTTTCTGCACGAGTATGAATGTGACGCTGTAGCAAAGAAGGATTCCGGTCAATAACACTGCACTGAGTTCGCGGCCAGAGGCACGAACCACAGGCGTATCACGGTACCGTATGAACACGTAAATCACACAGAAGGTAAGGACGACACCGGCACTCGCGAATGCCATCGCTCCCGTCGCCCAACTTGATGCAGGGTTCACATGCTGCGCTGGTATCTCAAGACATACCTAGGACACACGCGGAAATTCAAAAGCGAGTTAGTTACCATTATTAAACTGTGGTCTCCGTTACCGAATGTTACCGATTGATTATGAGTGAAAATCGGCTTGAGACTGGCACAATTAGTGAAAATACTCTACGCACTTGAAGAGTTTGTTTTTCAGGATAGGATCTTTTTTCCTATTGTATAAATGTTTCAGTTTAGTATTGTAATTCAAGCAACTTAACAAAACTGCTTATTATAAAATATCTCGAATAGGAAAAAAGTATTCGAACAAAATAAGCCCAGTCGCATCATCGAATCGGGCCCACGTCACTCGTATAGGACACGCAATCTCAGCTGCGGGTGATGGCACTTCCGATTCGTCCGTTTATATCCCATATTAACGTATCGAATAGGATGCTTTTGAAAAACAGCCTAACCCGTCACTTCAATGGACCTAGTGGAAATTGCTTAACTGATCCGCTATCACGTAGGGCATAATCGTCAAGTGGCTACAGCCGCTTAGCCTCCGGAACAGGAGATTACGATTCTATCTTAGATGTTTGAAAAATACTTTAAATTTCCTTGTTTCTGCTTCAGCATTTGTAACACTACGTTGAAGTTTATGCGTCCCAACGTAATATCAGCATCGGTAGTTCGATGTCTTAAGTCCGTCTACAAAGGTAGTTATATATAACATCTCCTATGCAAATCGCAAACGCAGCGGCCTAGATGTGTGATGGCATAAAGAATATCACAGTGACCTGGCGTGTCTGTGTGTTTACTATCGAAAAAACCGACTGGCTGTCTTCGAAATGAACGAATAGTTAACGCTATTGAAGGTACGATATCACAATCATGTTACTCACGAATGAAAATTCATAGTTAATTAACGTAAATTTGAATCTATATTTAGGATAAATGTGGGCGGCTGTTGTGGGCGGTGATCATTCCTTGCTTGGTCCGAACAGCCGTCGATCCTTTGGGAGCGTCTGCAAGATTCTCATCTAATCATATGTAAGGATTTCATATACGGACGTTGTGAACAAGAGGCGGAAAAAGCAAAGCCATCATGCTGAGTCACAATACATTGCTTAAAAGGAGGGAGGAGGGAGTGCTTCACCGCTCCACTGTTCTTCAAGAAAGCGCTCCCAGGGACGCCTCCGGGGTCATAGGTGGCACTTACTACTTCATGGTGCGCGCTTCATGCGCCATCATGCCAGCCTGAAATAGGCTTGTAGATGCTCCAGGTGCTAAGTAGCGGTCTGGATGTGTACGGGAACATCCGTGTACGAAATTTTAGTGATAACACAAGCAAATGGGTACGTTTATGCTACCTTACTGATTATAGTTAGATGTGCGTACACAATCGTAATTTGGTAAAAGCGTTAAGCTCTGTCTCTTAAACGGAATCTGTAGAGAAGATGCCCTAGGGGCATCATTTTGTTATATGTACCCTCAGGTATAACTCAGAGTTAATCACATTCTATGCAAAAGATAAAATCTAAACTTTTCTACTGCGTATTTCGGCAGCGTCTTGCTGTCCGCCCCAGTCACGAACTAGTACCCCTATTTTAGCCGCATCAGAATAGTATAATACAAAAGTGTATTCAAGAGACAACTTGAATTATACAGTATTCAGTTACTTATGTTTATCTTATTAACAACGATAAATGTGCTGATCTTTAATGTGCAGATGCGTGAGTCTACCAGAATTAGTCTTAATTTTCAACTTAAAACTGATCCGTTACAACAACTTTTTTTTCGCAATTTCTTCTACCGGAAGATGCGCCGCTGCTATAAGTGCAATTATACGTATTTAAATATCCATGATAAAAATTCAAGCTCTGCTCGTTATATTCCACAGCGTATTTTGTTGAAATTCCGTTTCGTAATTCTTCTTTCAGGCTGACGTCTAATGGGATGTTTCTGGATCGTTTATATGTTATGTGCTTAAGCTCAATATACAGAAAATTGTTAATTGAGCTTAAGCATTCTTCTGAGACTCTCCCCCCCCCCCCCCTATATATATATACCAAACTGTTTCCACATAAAGGCATACCGCCAAGGTTTGTTTGATTTACCAAGGACAATATATAAGATAGATTAGATGAGTCTTTTTTTTCATTGGCGTCAGCAGTTAGTTCAGTTAAGTGTAACGTAACAATCCCTGGCAGAAAGACAAAATAAGATTTGTTTCGCCATCCATTATTTGCCCGGTTATTATCAACAACCATCGGAAAGTGTAGCTCAGTGAGCCCCCAAATAGTACTTGGTCTTTCGGACTTATCTAAGATCGAACGAATCTATCTAATGAGATCCGGCTTTGTTTTCCAGAACTTAGTTGTTGTAATAACATCTCATTTTCGGCTGCTTTTCGATTGTATTGTAACCGACCCATAATAACTGTCAAGCAGAAAGGAAACTTAGCTATGGTTAAAACCCACAATGCGTATTGTTATCATGTTCAGTAGGAAGCCCTATTAAGACTGAATAGTAAATCGAGCCGGTTATCATATAACTTCTAGTTTCGCACTCAGCATGTCGATAGCTAACGTGTATGCGATTAAATTCCAAATCATGGCAATGACAAATTGATTATACTGCTATTAAGACTTCATAATGATAGCACAGAATTTAGATAGACTTGATAAAGGGCACGTTTCAAGATGATGCGCTTACCTCGTTGAAGACAGCACTGATCGCAAAGGTTCTTTTAACCCCTGCGTGCATTCAAAGGCGTTCCTGATTAGTGACTTTTTGGTTTTCCTGGCAAACGCCCTTAACAAAAATTCGATGTGTGTTTGTTAAACCAATTAAGTAATAACAGTGCAATATCATAGGGCATTCTTAGCTTCAAAACTTTTTTGTGGATGCGTAAAAACTAATCGTTTGTTAACGCCAACTTATGGCAAAAGAATCAATGGAGCGTCTCGCGAGCAAATACCATATAGGGGAAGCTTGCACTAAGATAAAGTGACAGATGCAGGACCGCTTCACAAGTAGGCTAAAAAACATGGCGTCATAACCCAAGCATGCGGCTAATGGTATTGTTGCTCGAGATCAAAGGCAAGATACTTCGCTGCGGTCGGCGATTCCTTCGAGAGTGGCGCCTCTCCGTCAAATACATACTTCTCTGGGTTTAACGGCAGAACCACTTCCGCGTTCATTCATGCCGTTTAGGGTCTCACAAAGTGGTACCATCTAATACAGTGGAAAATCGTAGTTCTAATGAAACGCAAGCAGTTTTTCCTTAAGCGAAATGCCTGCAAGTGAAATGTATTCCGAACACTGTTCCATATAAAGAAGTAAATATCAACAAAGCATATGCTGTACTTATATAAAGTAACTGTATAATCACTGCTATAAATAACAGAGACAGAGTAAGCCTGTTATTATGTTCCACTGAATACTTTCCAGTAGTCTATGCTTAGCGTGTTCAGTCTTACGTTAACATCTTGACAAGTGACTATGTACTTGTCCGCAGAATGTTGATGTGGAGCAGCTATCGTCTACAGATTCTACAAATTTGTTTATTGATATACTATATTACTGAATTATTACAGTTCATTAAGCACAAAGCACTTGGCTACACGGAATCAACAACTTATTTGCTGAGACCTGATTTTTCCAACCTGGGATATGTAATAATTGTCGAAGTCGTTCTCTGGAGTTCAGTCCCTAGGGGCCACTACGGAGCGTTTAGTCATTCCGTAAAATAAATTCCGTAGTAAAATAATTTGCGATCACACGTTGAAAATGATCCAAAGTTGATAGTACGATGTACAACAAATGGTTAGAATCGCGATAGGAGTAAGCTTAATATCGAGCCTGCCACAAAAAGGAAAAGTCTCTGTGATGCGGGAATGATTAGCAGTTAGCTTACGAAACACCAAGACGCATGAGTGGTGCACATGTACTACCGCAATCCCCTGTAGGCACAACGCCCTTGCTGATTTCTAGGCGTCTATGTGAAACGACGCAAAGTGAGGCGTTGACATGAGTAGTGGATATTGATATAACAGACAAACTCTTACAAACTGTCGTCTGAATGGCAGACCTGTCGTTTATTAAGCCGAAAAATACATTAGTTGATTATGCTTGTATCGCTTTTCGATGGACACCAGGTAGGCTCTGCAAGCCCAGTCCACGCCTACTTATTGGGCTTGACCTACGAAAGCCAGGTGACACGAGCGCAATGCAGACTGATAAAGCAGTGTGTATGTTGCCTTGTCCCTGTGCCTATTCTAAAAGCAGATTCGATTTTTACACCCAAATTCGATAACATTGTAAGCCGAAACCAGTTAGGTTAAAATTCACAGGTGAGGATTTCGTCTGCGTGTACGTCTCTAACTGTGGCTATACATGTCCAAACGTACCATCACATGGCGACTGTCCGCGAGTAGATGTCTAGAAACCCTTTGTTAAGGTTTGATTTTGTTTCGAAAAGAAAGTTGAAACGCGACTTCATTTCATCTCGGCTGTGCCATAATACAGGAAAACGTTAAATGCCAGCTGGATTTGGATGTGGGCACATTTCGATGTAAAAAAAAAAAAGTCATTATATTCTGATCAACTTACGCAAGATGTTCGACTCCCTGAATCTTGCTCGTGTACGAGACCATATTTTCTTTAGTAGTTCTATAAAATACCGGAGCTGACATTGCGAGTCCTAGTCAAACCCGAGACAGACTCCCAGGAGAGTCGCAAGCTTCCCTTAAGTACGCGAAAGAGCCACTCAGTCAACTTCAACACTATTACTCGTAACAAACACAACAATAATGAATGTACGCCGCGAATGTCGTACCGTTCAATAAAAACTGGGACAGGAATTAGATCACTTAAATATAGATCTGAGAACAGGCATTTGGATAACAGGTTTTGTATTTACCGACAACGAAACGAGTAGATTCGGACGTGGACGGATGAGTTTTTCACGCTATTTTTGTGCAGTTCAAAATGGCCGAGATCTGATGCATACGCAGATAATTATAATTAAATCTGGACAGAGGCTCATTAATTGCACACATTAAGGTTACAGATTTCTGGCCTGTGGGGATTTTCCTCAGACTTTAGAAAAGCATGAATCAACTTCATAGGAAAAACGTAGTTATATTCTCGTAATAAACATGGAAAATGAACATCTGTGAGCAAGAACAATAATACCAATTAATAATTGTTGACCCTTTACTGCGCTGTGCTATAACGCCGATATGCCGTAAACACGACACCAAACTAGCATTCAAGGCTGACGAAGGTGGTTCTGTTCGATACATGGACTGCGCGCAGGATAGCGACGCGAACCTCTGATTCAAATCGGCAGTGCCATCATTGTGTTTCGAAATAGGACTGCTGTTCTCCTCTAATTTGTCATAAAGAAACTATCGGTGTTTCCAATTTGGACACGACAACGAATAGTGACTGGAGCGTGATTTTGAATTTCCTCGAGTTCGCATCATGCCCAACGGCTAACAGGAACGTATCTTCGCTTGCCGAAAGATTGCTGTGTTAACCGTGCAGAATTTGTACAATTGAAGCCGATGTGTTTTCACAGCAGGCGGGTTATATTTTTCCGAGTCACCGGTTTTACACTTGTCTAAATAAAAGCGAGCTTCGAATGGAATTTTTTCTCCGCTATTTCGATCGTTCGGGGGTGGAACTCAAGGAAACTTGCTTTTGAACTATAGTTCCATCGCTATTTAGGCAGGCTATAAAATCGCCCTAGACATATCATGTATTGAATTTGTCCGTAGGCTGGCTCTATGGGTCAGCAGGCAACTATGCAACACAGGGCTTTGCAAGAAAACACGGTCCCCAATGTCGATTTAAGAACAAATACTGGCGCCGTTGCGCGAGACATTTCTCGCTTCCTGAAAAGTCGGTTGCCGAGCTCTCATGCATATTGTGGTTACCCGAAGTTTGGGTTCAATAACATCCCGTGCGTTGACAATATTTGATAACACGCACTCGCCATGTACGGTGCTTCTCTAATATAAACTTCACAATATTGTGTAGTTTGGATATGGAGCGGTCTTTTTTTTCTGTGATAATTAAACGAAAACTGCAAATTTCTGAAAAGTTGAAAGTGAATGCTAGGCGCTATACAAAGCTAAGAAACCAATGTTCGACTAAAACGTCACACATTCTACGGTCAGTAACGATTTGAGTAAATAGTCGAAAGGTTTTGTCAAGAATCGATGTCGCATTGATTGAAGGCTGTCAGCACGAGGATTTTCGGCTTACCGGTAGCCTTGGACATACACATTAATAAGCGTTGTCTTGCCGTTGCCTTCTCTTTTTGAGGCTGGCAGAATGCTTCTAGACAGAAACAACAATTTCTCATTTGGGCCACTCCTCATTTCAAAATTCTCGGCTGCGTAGTGACCTAACAGCTGTAGGAGGAATTCCGCGACAGCTGAATCACGAATATTTCCTGTGGTAAAAAGAGCGATCGCAATGGTAACGCTAACATGGTCAGCTGAAAGGCCACTGGTCCTTCTAATACATTTATATGGTGATACGCCTTCATGTTTCTGCTCACTGGTTTCAACTTTATCTCATTAATGCGTTGTCGGCCCTAGCCTTCGAGCGACGTCGTCGTCGTCAGAGTCGAAAGCCGCTGCTTTCAGTGTATCTGATGTCTAAATCCCTTTGATTCTTTTTGCCCGATTGATCTCTATGTAGCAGGATCGGTGGTTGTTCGATATGGAAACACGGGAACGGGATCGAGGTCGCGAGTCACGGTAACTTCACAGTTGTTAGGTCAAACCTATTCTACTCCAGACACCCTACCTAGTTCCAACCAGCGAGAGAAAGGCCGCAGGATGGATTCGGATATATTAGTTAACGATACACCACACTGTTCTAATTTTTACCACCTTCACCCCCCTAGTCTGGAAGCATCCTGTCGCATCTATTAATGGTTAAACGCAAGATAGTTGATTTATGTTTTTGACTTATGGACGAAACACTTTAAGGGACTACCATTCGAACTTTAATCTATCATCAAAAATGGGAATATGGTTCTCTTCCACTTTTGACGTTATATAAAAGTAGTCAGCAGTAGTGACTAGTGTTATTTGACAAATGAGCATCCACACTATATTTCAACGTTTTGTTGGAAGGAACAACTGTTTTATCCCGAAATTTCTCATAGTCGGCAAAAGCACACAGCGGCAGAGGCGTTACGTAAGCTGAGACCTAGATTCTTAAAGCAAATTTTTAACAACTTTTTGACTAAACGTTACCCACTAGAGAATATCTTGGTACGAATGAATGCTCTCAAAGAACAGTGCTAGTAGATAAATCACGATGCAACTGGGTGCAGCAGATGACTGCGAACGTGGCATGAATCGGTACCGCCTTAGCTTGCTTTTTAGCACGAGGTCATTATGGTTCCTCACAAATGCGGACTTACGGGAAAATACGCTTCGCGGTGTAACATTACGAAGTACAGTAGCAAAGATTTCGTTATAGTGCTATGAAGAATGGGGGTGGAAAGACGTTGCTCGAAAAAGGGTATTGTTTTTATTGGCTGCCAGGTAAAATGCTAACGAAACGTAAAGGTCGTTTTTCGATCGAGTCTCAGAGACGTATTTCGAAGCAGCAAATGGAGAGCAAAGGTTGCATGAATATCGTTTCTATTATTACAACACCTATTACGACACTGGTCTAATTACGTTAGGCTACATATAGACAGTTGTTTTTCAGTGGCGTTCAATATCTACTCTGTTACGTTCACTCAGTTTACGTAAGCCTTTTGCTGCATTAAAAGTTTTTCGACACTAGAATGGGATATACGTATTCCGCCTTTGAAGATCAAATCATCGATGAACAAGCCAGTTGCTAGCGAAGAACAAGTCTGTTGAGTATCGTTGTTACAGTAACAAAAAAAACGCGCCCATTCGCTACGTACACTCCGTAGCACGCATAGTGGGTGAAACTTCTAAACGTGTTGAAAATTACACATATACTTTGCCATGGGGAAAACAGAATCCAGTCAGCGAGTTTCTACAATCGTACGTGACGTATCGGTAACGCGATCGAAGTTTACATCTGAAACAACCGAAAGCGCCGTATTGAAATAGCGCAGTAAACGTTATACTTTAGAAAGATTTATGTTAACATTCACTAAATCCAAAAAGCGTTGCCATGAAGGCTTGTTAATGAGCAACCATCCGCCCTAGTTTCCCATAATATATTTTTTGTAGTCATCTACTTGGAACATAATGCCATCTGCCTGCGAGGTGTAACGACAGCTTTGAGTTCTGACCGTGTTCGTGCTCTGCCAAGCAGAACTTACCCTAATTAATTAATAGCCAAAGTAACTAGTGTACAGTGAAGCTTTATCATAGACAGATATAGTTGAATTTTTGTTACTTGTAAGTATACATTCGCTAATAATAGAACATTACGCGAATGTTACTTAGAAAAAAAAACTATAAATTCTACCGGGTCATAATACTGTCTATTGGAACATTACCCATTAGAACCTATTGGCAAAAGTGTCCAATGTGTCATAATAAGCTTTGGCATTAACATATTCCGTTTCAAACGCCGACATTCACTATGTTTTAATCAGACGCCACAGAGGCTAATCACCATGGAAATATATATGTATATATATGGGGATTAGCCAAAGAACAAAGAGCGAGTTTTAAGCTCTTCGTTTGGTATGTTCATGCTTTGAAAGTGGCACATGCTTCTGATAAAAAAGAAAACAATGTACATTAAAGTTTTCCGAGATCAGGGCGGAAATTTTACTAGCGCTGTACAAGCACCCGTAGGCTTGTTTTAAGATGCCTTCGTATAGATTTTTCCTCTAGTTCTGTTCCAGGAAAAGGTTAACTTGGAATCTATCCTCAAGGTTGAGGAACGTTTCGAATAGCCTATGTGTATGATTTACATAGAATTTTCATTTAATATGGGCATTTCTAGAAATAAGCTCGACGAAGCCCAGCAAAGAGTTCAAGCTACGCCTACGTCGCACTGACATAAAACTGGCTTGAGCTCATCATAAGATGAGCCATAAAAATCATCTGACCCTTATTTTATCATCAAGACGCTTGAATGGCTCTCCGACACATTGACTGTTATAGGCGTTCTACTGGCATGTTTGTTGGAGTTTCGAACGGGCACCAGTTGATTGTATCAGTCTCATGACAGCTTTAGGGCTTCAGGCTCGCTCGAGGCCGTTCTAATCGTGCCTGTGAACAGCTTGTACGTGACACGTCGCTAGACGGTACGCAGTGGACCAGCGACAACCGGTTTAACTCGGCTAGCTTTACAGGGTAACTTTGAAATGCAGCTTAAGCTTTTCGCTAAGGATAGGATTGAGAGTCACATTTGTCGCCGATACATCAGCAGCGAGAGCGCGCATTACTAAATTAAATGAAATGTCAATATTATAGCTATATACATGAGTATCAGTAATCAATGATGTGTAACAGTCAAAAATCAATTGTTATTATATCAAGCATTCGAATAAACGGCAGCCCTATTTTTTGAATATTTACTCTACTATTGGCCCACAGCTTTAATCTCGTCGTGTTAACAATGCCCATGATAATGGGACGTTACTTAATAAAACAGCACCGCGTTGTATGTCTGACAAAAAGTCGCGTTTTTTTTCCTACTTATCTAAACGCAGCGCAGTCGCTCATCCTTGTTCGCCTTTTGAGTAAATAGTGTTAGCAGTAATTTGTTATTTTCGCAGCAAAGAAACTTCCGGCGTTGCGTTCAAAGTTTGTCAATTTAATTTTTTTTGCAATTGTTTTATGTTTATCTTCTCTGGTGTGCGTTACGTCCTCTGTCAAGCCCCTAACCGGGATCTCGCATTGATATTGTTTTCCACTTACTGCATACTTCTATACGCATTTGTTTATCCAGGACGCTAATTCGAACTGACCTGATGGTCCAGGTCCGGCAGTGTTCCTTTAGCGCACTCGACACATTCAGTTTCACTACGTAGTACCTCGTACTTTTGACACGGCATACACTGCCAACAACATTTTTCGCCCTCGAGGAATTTTTTCGCCGAGCCACGCTCGCACTCCAGGGAGCAAACTGCAAAAGGAAACGAAAAAAGAAATGGTGATGCTTCGTAACAGCTCCAATATCTTGAGGCTTGAAAACGACGCTAGCCCTACTCATTAGTTGATTTGCCGATTTATTGATTAACCAAATATATTACTATTGCTACGGCATAAAAACATGATCACTGTGCGGGCAAAGATAAAGCAGCACCTACACGCGCCACAGTGGGCATCGTAATTGATTTATAACATACCGTTCCAAGCTATTTTCCGCATTTCGCAGACATTGTAAACCCTTTGAGACATCGCCGTTTCAGTTGCCCCTATTAAAAAAAAACACCAGATCTAAAAGAACGTGACGTGCTTGTGCAAATCGGAAAAAAATGACAGGTACCTTCATGCCGAAGATCCTATCGCGGTGGCAGCGCCCGTATCTATATACGATAGATAACTTGGGCGAAATATATAGTTCACATGAGCTATTCCCAGTTCGATCCTTGAATTCTGAGTTTGTTCCTGAATGCTTACTAGTACAATGTGGAAGCCTGTGTTAACTGTTAAGTACCTTAGCTTGCACCTCCAGGCGCTCTAAAATATACAAGAAATTTTTCTACCTTGCCATGTGTAGTGCACAGTCAAAGAATTGTCGCAAAGGACTCATTAGGTGTTGATGCGATAAAGTCAATCAGTAATTCTGCTATTATATACATCTGTGCCATTGGCTACTTATTTATAACGTAGAAAGCCACGTCATTTTTGCAATAACTTCAGCCCCATGCAGTGCTCGTGTCAATGCATGGCTGAATGTCTATAAATATTACCAGAACATTTTATGTGAGTCATCATCGATTGGGCAAGTTTTGTCATTTATAGTGAACTTCTATTTTCATGCAATTCATGTAAGTGTAGACAACATGAGCGTTGAAATGCAGTCTAATGTCTTAACAAATTAGAATCTTTTCCTAGAATCTTCACAGTAAGCTCAATCGCATCATTCGCGACGGGAACCTGCTTGATTCTAATAATGAACTAAGGAAAATCCTGGCAGGATTCGTTGGTCGAAGCCGCACTGGTCGCTATCTAGACGGTGAGGTGAAGTATTTAGGCACCTGATACGGGCGGTAAGAATCCTCCATTTCTGCTCCAACTATCTTCAGCTGATGTGTATAGTGTTGTACCGGATATCGGTGACGAGCTTGTGCCATTGAGATTTTTGTTACTCATATCGCTGCTGGTTTCTATTCGAAATTTTAACTCGTTCTTGTTGAGCGTAAGCCGGCCATCTCGATATTCGCCCACCTGACAATAACGAGAATGCATATTTGACATTTATGACCGTGAAGGCAGGCATTGCTAAATTATCTACACAGCAGGTCGTTATTTTTGTTGTTCGAAAGCAACGAAATGTATCCGTATTTCGTCCGTTTGTTTCCATCTGTCTCCTACTGTGTTGACGTCTTAACGTTACGACTTCTCGGTCCTATTGTTCCAATGTATCATTGTTCTAGAAGATATAATATGTAAGAAATGGTTTTCCTTATTCATATCGAGTGTTGTAATACTGCATTAGCTCTGCCCTACTTCCGTGTCAAAAAATTTTTTTCCTGTATGTAATGGCATGGTCTGTATCATTCTTTTGAGACAGCACTGAAGGATTGCTTTCCGTAGCGATTACTCTACTATTGACTTTACTATTTGGAGGTAATTTTACGTGACCATAATGTGCCTTCGATGGAACAGCATATACATATGCTTGTTTCCATGGTGAGGTTTTCTTTTTCATACCTTGAGCCAATCGAAAATGCCCGGCTTGGTTTGTTTAAAATGCAGAATATTGTAACGAGACGGGCCGTCCAAAGTGCTTTCCGTAAAACGAAATTCGTCCTTGGTTAGACCTGAAATGCGGACAAACTATCATCGTAAGTGCCTTAACAAGAATCTTCATCGCCAAAGAATTAGATTAAATCTAAATAAGTGCTATAATAAATAAGGCTAATTGAATTTAATTTGCTGAATGAAACCTTTTATAAAACAACGCAATTTACCAGAAATAAACCTAAAAAGGGCCTAATCTCTTTCCCTTTTTAGAGTTAAGGTATCTTTTTAAAAGGCCTTTTTCCTTATTAACAGAAAAAGGGATTCCATTAGATATTGCTGCAATAATGTTGTATAAGCGTTTTTCTTTTATTCAAAAATACACCTAAAACCTCTAACAATAACCTCTCAGCAACGAAAATAAAGATTAACAACCCAGTTTTCCAACCTAATTGCTAACGTATATCTGCAATCGCATCCGCTCCTTAATAGTTGTAAATAACTGATATATCAACAGGTGTGCTACCATTGTTAGTATACCCGACGTTAAAGGAAGCTTAGGAATGGTCGTTTATTTATGTGGCAAATTCGCTTCTCTGGGATTGTAATGTTCTCGTTGGCATGGTGACAGAATATGCAGTCAGGACTTTTTTTTGCGTAATACCAGGCATGGTTCAAGGGGTATTTAAACATTACTTTATAGAAACGTATATTGAAAGTTGTTTGGATATATTAAACCGAGCTATCGCGCTTGCGTTTAATTGATGTACTTTGCTTGTACTACAAATGACAAGACTGAAACACAAAACAGGTGAGAAGACCACATTTTTAATTCACCCAACCCACTTTTGTGTCGACGCCTGCTTTGCGGTAGGCCGCATTAATTGAATTATTACTGGATATGTTTACACACACAGCGAGGACTCCAAGCAGTGGTTTCTGTTAAAGGCCATTGCGCCTGTTCTCCGCCTTCAACAAAAATAGCTGTCTGCTCCATAACCTCAAAGGCAGAGGAGAAGACAACATCTGGTTGATATAAACTGACTCATAAGGAAAAAGTCAAACTGAAGTTATTTCGTGTTGCGAGCATTACTACATTTACAATAGATGAAGACTCACCCCCCGACGTCAGCGCGAATGGGAGTACGCGCGGAAACATTGTACTCTGATGTGTGGCTGAATGGAACCGTTCGCGTTTCAATAGAGGTGTTGAAGATGGTAACTTCGTTGAAAGGCAAAATGGAAATGCTCTCTAAACAGCCGAGTTTAGTTTGTTGGCCTTCAGTTATTGTGCCCGTGAAGAAAGCAAATATGACGAACGTATGTAAACGTGGACCCACGCGGCAGAATTTAAAAGCTCTAATGGGGGTAGGTCATTTGCAGAGGAACGCATCACCATGAGTTTTTCACAAAAGTTGTTGCTGAAGCTTCAGTTGAGCGCTATATGATTTTTAAATATATTTGTAGGATATGCTGTACAAGGGAGCCTAAGCTAAGAGAAAATCATCCTGTTAGGATATTTAAAATGCATTTAAAAACTCACAGAGGAGTTGAAGAGACAACATCTTGATGACAAATGGTAGGAACGAAAAATAGAATATTCAAATATATATGTAGTAAAATATTAAAATATGAGGAAGATTTTATCATTACATAAGTCAAAGTCAGCTCGTGTCCACCCCGAGATTCTTTTTTCTCAGATATTTTTCTATCGAATTACTTGGAACTAAATCAGTTTGCTAAATCAGTTTCTGTCTCAGAACAAGCATGCTATGAATAATTAAGGGCAGCTGGAAAACTATGTATTTATTATCTTACCACGAGTTCTGCCTTTAGGTCTAGGCCTTTGCTGTATGGATGATACCTTGCGAATCGCTAATATGCCGCCATATTTGCTTAAATGAATAACATTAAATACCTTCCAGCCTTTTGCGAAATAGGGAACTAGATGCTACACCATTAAGTTTTTCGTCCGCCGTCGTCGGATTCGTACGTCGTCGCTTCTATACGTAAAGGGAAAGATAATCGCTTGATCTGGACAAATTATTTAGGAGCCAATGAAATGAAGCAAAGTCAATACTGAGAAGGCGGCACTTAGATTATTACATCATGATGCCAAAACTATTGATTCTTGCGGAAATCAGTTTACATTTATAAGGAATAGCTCTAATAAACTGCGGGTGTTAGTTCTATTGCAAATTTATGCTGCGCGTTAAACGGCCGTAAGCGAATCCATTGTTGCTGAATAAGTAGCATTTGTTTATGTCGCTGTTAGGGCCACTGTACAAAGTTTGCTTCAGTTCCGTGCCAAGAAGACCTCATGGAATCTATTTTTATCACAGGCGGATGTGTATATGAACCCTGAGCAATATATATGAGGGTGAATGTAGTCGAGACAGGCAAACTCTTTTATTAACAAACATTGCTTGCAGAGCGGCCATTAATTCATATTATATGAAGCTCACCTACGCAATAGGTATACCTCTTATAACTACATACTTAGGAGAGAGGCTTTCAATATTTTATTTTTGCCTAATAAGCCATCTCGTGTTATGAGACAACATTCGGGTATCAGCGGACATTCACCATTGGCAAATTCCGTCAAGAGTGCAACTCTGTAGCTGAAAAAGAACGTCAAGCTTCCTCAGCAAAGGTTTACAACGAGAAAAGCGTGAGGTCAGTTGAGTACTCAACAGTGAGGTTTTCTATGCCGACTGACCAAAATATTCAAGTTGAGGAACAACTGCCCAAGTTTAAAAACCAAAGAATGCTTTTTTTGGTCGTTATTCTAATGGTAAATTACCGCTTGAAGCTATTTCGCTTCCAAGCAATAAAAGGTCGTTAGAACACTTATCATAACTGAATAATTTCATCATCTAAAAGTTGCATAGAACAGAAACCAACCTCTGTAAACAAACCATTGAACTATAACCCGCATAATACTTAAACAGAAACACCGCTAACTGATGCCCCTGGTTTTACGCTAAACTAATCCCGATTTACGGATGCAAACCATATGGTGCAAGGCGTTATTGAAACATTCATTAGTTCTACAATCAATTCGCTAAAAAATCACACTGAGAGCAACACTAATAAAAATTTAAAAAAAAAATATCCAAATATACAATGGTATACAATTGTTGGTTGATATATTTATTTCATACACATACTTACATTTATGACATGTCTACGAAAAGGAAGCAGATAATCAATATTCATAATTCAACAGTGTTCTCAGCGGACTTTGAAACGGAATAGTTTTTGGATTGATCGTGCTTGAAATATTATTTTTAATACATATTACAAGTACTCTTTTTCATTTTTGCACACTTGTCTCAGCACTTTAGCAGCCTTTGGACAGGCATATAAATGCAGTTTACACCCTCCTATGTAATTTCTCCGTATATGATTCCTCGAAATAAATCGATAGAGGGATATGCTTGTCTACTGGTTCCACTTTTAGGACATGGAAAACCCCATAGACGTAGGAACTTAGATCGGGAGTGTAAGTAAGTTGGACGCGAAAGTTAGTTATTCCTGTCGATTCATAAATCTTTTAAAAAAAAGCTCGAGACATCGAACTGCATTAATGACTTCATCTTCGGCGGGTATTCCATAGTAGCACAGAACTTCCTGATGCCCATGGCCAGTACTGTTATCACCTTGCGTTCGAAGCTATTTGACACTGCCACCAAACTAGACCTCTCTCCAAAGCCACGCTATTCTTTCTACCGATTTTTCTACAGCTGGCGGTAGACATTGTACAATACCTCGTCATTGGGACCGTAAATTCCTGTTAATTAGTTGCACATGAAATACACCGCATGCGTTTCCAATTAGCCTCGACTTAATGGAGGACTAACTTACGGGGCACTCATTTTTTTTTAATTTAGTTCCGTCTTTTTGAGTACTTGAATACTAATTCTGTAGCACGCAACATGATCTAGCCAAATCTAGCCGACAGAGCCCCTAAATTTCAAGCTCTGTTTTCGGAAAAAGCTTTTTCGAGCGCGGCAATGCGTTCTTGTTTTTCGGGTCCCGACAATTGGTAACTTTCTTACTGATGTTTAACATTCTAAGCTCTGTTTTTGAAACGTTTGCATTATTTACATACTGTGCTTTTGCTTAAAACTCTTTGCCCAATGTCTGCACTAAACTTCGATGAATTTCCGCAGCGCTGTTGCCCTTGACAAATGAAACCACTGAACGTTGATTTTAGTGCCTAAAAAGATGTTTTTTTTCTGGACTCCTTTCTCCTTGAGTAAACTCAGCCGGTTTCTAGTATCAACTGTTTAAAAAACTAGAGTAGTATTCAACCAAATTTCGTCTGCTAACGGCGCGTCATTCAAAAGCTATTCTATTTTAAAGTTGGCCAGATTCACCTGTTTTGTACAAATATAATCACGGATCTGAGTAGCTTTATAAAAGTAATCATAAACACATATATGGTTTACATTGTTATAAACATATATTTCTTTCAGGACACTTCTACTGCAGGGCACAGTTAGGGACACCAGATAGCGCAAAATAACAAAGAAGAAATCAAAAATAGCACTACAGTTTCGTGATACACAGCGCGACAACCAAGGCCGCTCTGCGACCCTTGATTACCCGATTTCTATAAGAAAGTTTATCAATATTCACATAATAGGGCCAACATATATATATATATATACCATTAGCAAGCCAAAATGTGGACGACAATATTCAGTTACAACTGCACGTTTCCCTACCAAAACGATTCATTTCTTTCGATTGCCTATCTTTCTTTTTTCCATATCTAACTTGTACGTATTCACAAACAAGAGAGAATTTTAGGCTCTTTTCAGATAGCTCTACTGCGTATGGCTGTGTGGGATTAGGCTATGCGATACGCAGTGTACTTCGCTGTTGCTACTGCGCCACACGCGGTAGGCCCACCAAATCTATCCTAGGCCGGTTCTTAAAAAAGCGTTTCATATTGATAGAATATTTGGTCTAGTATCTACATCGCAACAAGCCACCGTCAGGATCAGACCCGCGGCTGGATGAATGAACGAATATAGTAAAAACATTAGGGAAGAATGCATTGGGTCTATTGAAGAAAAGACCTCCCCTAAAAATCAAACGTGTGTTCACGCTAACTCGAGGGTCCATCAAGGGATGTACGACAGACAGGCTACAACTGTTATTATTATTATTATCTCTATTACTACAACTATTGAGCTAGAGTAACATGATCGTTCGTTTGGTGATATATCATTCTGGCCTTATAAGCTTTCTGAGCATGTGTAAAAGGCAAGGACACATTTTTTGAAACGCCTTTGGGGTTCACCACGATAGAAGATGAATACCGATAGTAATAGAAAGCCTATTGATAGTAAGAAACGGACATCGATAGAGTAAGTTGCGATGTCCTTGGTGTAACTCTCCGCAACGAAGAAGCCCAAAAACTATAAATTATATTTCTCTTATTTGAATCAACAGTAGTCATACCTTGTTAAGGCTACCTCGTTTGCAATCGTGCACGGATAATGACTATCTAAACACCCGCGGCTGAATCGAACTAATAGATAATCAGAGGGATTTGTAACCACTGGATAATTTCACTTATAGCTTCATAATCACACCTAAAACCTAGTCGAAGTTGTTGGAATAATTTGTATGCAATTAGTGTACACTGATCAACTTTGACGCACTTAGATGTCTATTACTTACTTGTGCAAGTCGCACGTAATTCCTGTGTTGCCCTATTTGAACCTTAGGTTTTTCCGTCGTTCGAATTGAGTGGATGCTACCAGCCGACACTTCGATTTATGCAAAGGGAGCCCAGTCGTTAATTTTGGAAGTGAAATTCATAGCGGAAATTAAACACTATTTCGACTATAGTTCATGGTGGAAATTATAAAATTTCAATGCCCGTACTCCGAAGAGAGCACCGATGATTTCTTGCGACAGAGAAACAATTGAGGAAAAAATAACAAGAGCATATGGTTAGTAAGTAACGCTTCCGTAATGGACCAGACGAATTAGAACCGCGTACATTTGTTGAAACCCCAGTCGTTTCCCCTTTGCCAAAAATTGCCATTAAATAAAAATTGCCTTTTTTTTTTAACCCAGATGATGCCGTGCGCGACCTTTAACATTAGAAAATACCTAAAAAACAACCGAGGTGCATTCACATTTTTGTATGGGCGATATCTAGTCTCGTTTGTCAGTAATGCTGCTATGTGGGCTGCATTATACGCGGCGCATTGTGGCCGTCCTTAACTTAACGGTGAAGAGCATTCGCTCTGCAGATGCGCGTTATTATATTTGAATTGCGTAGAATTTAAGCCTGATGTTTTTATCTGTCTAAGCCTTCCACAAAACCTCTTAATTAATTCTAGATAGAAGGTAAATCAATATATGCACCCACCATTGAAGCGGACCCGCTTGAGATAGCTGAGCAGTTGAGAACCCTCTATGGGCTTCATCTTGTGACACAAGCCCTGACTTCCTCCACAGAGCTCCTCGTGCATGTCCCGTATAGCATAGGCAAAAGCCAAAACGGCATCCGATACGAACTGCAACTGCCGTTCGAGTTCAAAACCCCCAGTCGCGGATGGATCCAATAATTTCTCTCGTCCTGTGCATGTTGAAGTATATTTCTGGTTGTAAGGCGTTACAGTCCCGTTGGGCCAACGACATCTATACGGACAGGAAAAAAACGGCAAGTATACAATATAAGAGTATAAAACGAAATTTTTGTTCACCAGCGACGCAGCTCTCGTTCGAGCGACGTGGCAGAGTGTATGCAGAGGTACGTTTTGCCATTATTTAAATAGTTTAAATATAGATCACGTGCATAAAACACAATTATGATTATGACTTCCTTTTCCAATTCTTTTCGCAATATTCTATTGAACTGTTCTAACGTAGCTCACTAGAATTATTTCCTGATGCTTTTGAGGTTCATGTTTCAACGACCATTGGTACTTACCTAAACGTGTACTCCCAATATTCAATAAACCAAGGGTTACGCTTATTTCCCTGAGCCGTGAGGTTAAGAAAGTAGCTCTCGAAGTCTGGTATAGGGTGCGCCATTGGCTGTACCGAGATAGTACCCTCAACCTGCGCTTCATGGCCGTCGGAGACGAGTGAACGGGCGCTCCAGCCGTCTGATCCAATCCACGAGAACATACCGGTCGCATTACCTCTAGCGACTGCCTTCATCAAATGCGCCACCTCCTGATCCGAGCCAAACACGATCACTCCGCGTGCACGAGATTTAGCGCGAAGACGCTCGACGATTTGATCATATGCCCCAGCATTACCTGATGGTGTGAATCGATCAGTTTTCATAGAGTAAATTATATACTGCCATTAACCCGTCCTATAAAAACCATGTTCATATCTAAAGCAATATTAGGTAATTTGGTATAAATTCAAATTGCCTGATATATAATGTAGCCTCCAGTTGCAGGCCAGGTCCAAAACAGAGTTAGACATATGCATCATAATAATATAAGTAAATTTTATAATACCTTTAAAATGTTTACCTATAAAAAAGGTTCGCTGTAGTCAGATGCTATCGCCAATTATAGTCGTTAATAATACAGGCATGCAGTACGGGTCTTAATCGTACTTGCCATGACAAGTTATATAAATTTTATTTACTCTAAGATTTTTAAATCTGTAATATAATTGAAGAAAACCTCAATAAATACGAGAATCCAAAAATATATTGAAAATATCCTAACTCGTTATTGTTTTGACTTTGCTCGTAAACAATCATGAACGCTGCTATACATGTTTAAGCTCTAGTATCAAAAGGCCCGATCGTTTACCCTACGTTGTATGGCCTTTTTTCATCTTCTTGGTGCACAACTAAGCGGCGCATGGCCTGCGGACAGCTGCTTGTTCCGAGGGGAAACCACCTAGCTCCGAAGGCAACCTAATCAATCAATGTTTATACGAGCGCCTCTTACTTCGAATCTTCAATTATGCAACGCAGCCTACTCTCTCCTTACTCCTAACTACACTTTTCCCAGTGCTCATTATCGAGCCTTTTTAGCAAAAAAACGCAGGCTCACTCGCGAAACACACTTTTCACGTTCCGACAAAGAACGGACCGCCAGTTTAAACCACTATAAAAACTCATCTCCTGGAAAAGACCGCCTGCCGTCGATTTCTCCCCAAAACACTTATTGACCCGCACTATTTTTAAAGGTCTGATTATGTTTACGGAGAAAACTGAAAACAAGCTTTCGACTGCAGAAACAGCAATAGCCATCATGGTGGCATAGTAACAATGGTTGTTCTTTTAAACTAAATGAACTCATATTTGAGAGAGCGAAAAAGCGCGGTTATCACCTTGCGTTATGCTCCACGTGTCCATCCAGCTTTCCTTTTGAGTTAGGCCATCGTACGTATATCTGCGTACAAGGCGAAAATAAAGGGAACTTACTGGTTGTTTGCAAATAAGCTCCTTCTGGTAATTGTATGTTAATCACGAGTGCTAGTTTCACTTGGTCTGCAAATCGTCTATGAAAGGTAAGAAATTTCTGGGCTTAGCACTAGCAAGCAAGAGCCAAAATGAATTTGATGGAATCTATCGTTGGCGAGGGCTGGCTTGCGGGCGAACGGGCCTCCAACAGAGCTTTGGCGATAACAACTAGATATTCACTAGAGTACAAAGAGAAGGAACAGCGACGAAACTATTGGAGAAGCAACGGAAGAAGAAGACGCGTTTTTTTAAAAAAGCAGCCCTCATTTTTTTGAAAAACGCTGAGGCAAACGTTGAGAAAGGGACAGGTTTAGAAGGACAGCTATTGATTTGACTCTGAAACGATGACACCGTGGTCAAGGCAAGGGGAAGGTAGCACACTTAACAGGCGACAGCCGAAGACGATGCAAGTTCAAATTCATATACGTCCGAGTCCAGCTGAGCGAAAACAACAGAGTAGGACTACGGTTAGGAATCCTTCCCTGCCCCTCTTCTCATCGTCTCGTTCATTTTCGGTAGATCAAACGAGGTTTGGAAGTTAAAAGCTACGCGTCATCGGTCGGTACCCTTCATTGATTGTCGGTGACGTCAAAGCTACCATTCGTTTTCTTAGTTTTCCACGACATCTTCGATCGCTTCGCATACCTTCGATGAGGTGTCACGTCCCCGAGCCTGCGATACGCAGGTACCAGTTTAGCTCTATTTACTTGGTCGGCACCGCCATTTTTCGTACAGACCGACTAAGACGTCGACTGTGAATAAAAGCATTTAATTGCTATTATAAATAGATAAAGCGCTCGGCATCTTCGAACGTCAAAGATTAGTGAGAGACAGTGAGAAAGCACTATAATATTTGAATGTTTCTGTAAATAGCTTTTTCAAGCCGGTCTACCAGTCTATTCTTAAACCGAGCAAGCAAATGAAACCCGAAGTTCGAAGATGGATTTAGTGATGTACGAATAGAGGAATTTATTTTCTTATTATTCTTTTCTGTTCATTTTGCTGCTATATAATTTGCGACGCACTTTAATAACAATACGTATTACCGATGTTACTTTTTGAACAATGATTTTAGGACCAGATCTAATGCACCTGTCAAGCGAGTGAATCTGCCCATTTTATATGAGTACTTTTTATAAGTTGAACTCTGGCGTCCAGAACGCTTTGACCACCAATCGATAGACCCTTACATGTCGTGGTAAAGCCGACAGGCAATTTGATCATTCTTGCTCCTATTGATGGTGAATGTATTACATATATCATATACATATATATGATTTCATTTGTACGTATATGTAATACATGGGGGGATAACAGTATCAGACCGCTACATGCTCACGATAGGTGCATATCAGTGTTAGATAGAGAGTTACAGACCTTGTCCGGAATCCTTAGTGAGTTTTTCCTTGGCGGCGATGCAGATTCCTTCTTGTGCGAGAAGGCTTTCAAGCACTGGAACAGAGGAATTAGGTAGATGTGTTTATATTTGTACTCAGCTTATTACGTAATAAAATGGTGACAACTGTAGTAACTGGCCCATTTGCAATACAAAATGTCGTGATGAGTGAATACTAAGTAAAGATACGAGGTAGAATTTCTCGCGTGGATTTACCGAGCAAAATATTTCTGTAACGGGAACCATATTTAGTAATACACTAGAGCAGTACGTGTGGGCTGCAATTCAATACGTGTCTGATCTGCGATTTTTTTTGTCATTGTCAGAGGGAAGGGGAAGTTTTGACATGGCTGAGCATCGTCAGAGTATGCTGAACAATATTTGAAATGCGGTTCAGAAATATGGCACGATTATGGATTGAATCAGCATATATTTCAATGTAATACATCATCTTACCTGTGCTGTATTGTTTTCAGACGTGAAAAATAGGAAAGAACTTCCTGCCATTTACGCTCTGGTATCTGGCCACCTCTGGTATCTACACTAAAGGTATCTGGCCGATCGGCTCTACCTTACGCGTAGTTTTTTCAGGCTGAATCTATTAACTACTAATAATTGATACCTGCCTATTTGTCGGGCCCCTTGAGTGCCTGAACCGGGCTGATTTTTTCTGAATCGGTAAAGTTTTATTCTAGGAAGATTTTCCGTGGTGCCGATTGGCCACTAGTTTTTCTCTTTAGAGAGTAGTAAGGTGTGTAATAGAGTGTAAGGTTAATTTGACTGACAAGTTGGCAAGCCGGCAGCAGCTTCATTCCGATTTTCCATGCTGAAAAACAACGCCGCATCAGCGTTTACAAACACTAGTAGACAGCCACGAAGATCAGTCAGTGTGTTGCATGAACGAATGTGTCTTGTGTGACAAGTTACGTTCTTGCTATATTTTAGAAGAAGCTATTACTGTATGGACCCTGCTATAAACATAATTAGTCCCTTATGTCTACATGACTAAAATAATGTGTCTAATAGAAGAACAGGCATAGGGTGAAACCGGCAGGCCTTTACTCTTTAACGACTCAAAAAGCTCATCCCAATCCGACCACTTGAAGGATTCGTTTTAACTCGGACAAACAGGTATATAGAATTTTAATAGCTAGTAGGTAAATAAATAAAAACATATTATTTATTGAGACATATTGTAGTAATAGAGGTAGAACGTCGATTCCATTGCGTCAGCCAGTAAATGGTTTTCACCAAAAACTTATAGAAATAGAGATTTGAAGGCAAGGTTGTTGCTGATGCTTATGCTTATCAGGACTGTACGATTACTACAAACGTGTCCATTAATTAGCAGAACCTTTTCAATGTTTCGAGGTAAGCTTCCGTTATGAGTAGCTTGGATTATGGATTATACAGGTACTGGCTAATTAGATAACATTTACTAATGAGTTACCGCGTGCATTCATACATCCTCTAATACTAATTTGAAGATAATGGTACCGCTTCTAAATTGCAGTAAAACAAATAGAAAAGAAACAACAATTAGCAATTTAGCGCGGTTTAACATTCTGAATACGATTCCCTTTAGGTTTCACATATACGTCGCCACATTTGCGGCATTTCTCTAGACGCGGATTCTCGCTCTCCCGTAAAGGGAATCTGTTACGGCGTAAGCCAGATTCGCCTGTTGTATCCAGAGCGCAAAGCCTACTACCACGAGCTTCAGTCCATCGCCGTGTTCGTTCCCTCAGCTTACCTACGAGGATGCGCGCAGAGGTATAGCGGGGTGTGGAAGAACAGACATAGAAACGACCTCTTGAATTTCACGTAATCTCCTCTTCGGCATTATTTCCCTTGCTGCTGAAGCTCTCCTTGGTCGTTGGTGACGGAGAAAAGGAAGTGCACTACAGTCGCTTAGGATCCAGCTCTCAAAAAACTAATAATAATAGTAATAGGCTCCAGCAAGAATAAAGAGAGAAGCCACGATTGTGCGACAGGAGGGGTCAAGAGAGAGGATGCCTGAATAGGACTGTCGTGTTTCTGGAGAGTTAGATTGGCTAAATGCTAAACCAGCAGCTTTCTGTTATCCGTCGGCCTGTTTTTCGGTTTTTCAAATAGGCTTCGATTCGGCGTGCTTCAGTTTGTATCGCTGTTGAATTGTAATTAGGCGTGCTATAAAAAGCGTGGCACACGCGTTGTCGAATAAGCACGCGATACAAACTAATTAGTAAATAAATATGAAATAAGTAATAATAAAGTAAATAAAAAAAATACATGATCTTCTATACACGGGCAAGATTATGAACAAGGCGTACCTATATAGGAGTACGTTTGAGCCACAATGAGAAATGTCAGATAGATTTTGTCGACAAGAAATCGATGTTTAACGTGTGCGAATTTATTTTTCTTCTTATAAGAATTAACAAAGTATATTAAAATTGAATATTATTAACTCACAGTTTTCAACTACAAAGAACGATGCGCGTGTCGGTGGTGACCTGTCCGTAACACGGTAACTTTTACATAAAGTTCTGGAATATGTTTTCATCTTCATTAACACATATAAAAAGATATCCCAAGCAATGAGCCATTTTTCCTTTAGAGTAGATTCTCCGCAGCATGCAACGTTTGACTGCCTGTAACTTATCGTCGTCTACTTGGCCGAATCGACCTATCAAAGGAAAGAGGTGGGGCAGTAGTCGAAGACCAAGTGTCCCGTTAGCGACACCGGGACGAGCCCAAATGGAAAGCATAAAGCCGTTTAAATAGTTTATTTTTTTACCGGAAAAAGTTGAAGAGTAGAATTATGTCTTTAACGAAATAAGCGATATCTTATTGTTGGAAATTGCCTGAGTGAATGAAGTGAAAGCCGAGTGGAGTTTCTTCAGCAGACCTGTCAAACGCACATACGGAGATCTATTGTCTTTTAACAGCAACAGTTGATTCTTCTCAGTTCTTTATTATTCTTCATATTCCTGACTCTGATATATATCTGATCATAATTATTGTCCCCGTTCAGATTTGAATTATCGTGGCTGCATACTTGTTAGTTATCGTTACTATAGTAGCGCACTTAGAGTGATACGCATCTGCTTCTAGACCATGCCCGCACTTCTCCTGTCTGCTCTGGCCACTTTCTCACTTTGAAGTATTTAGTAAGTAGGCAGAAAACTTGTGTTCATCAACGGTCAACCTGGATGCTGACTTGTAGGACTGTCGCAAAGCTACATACAATATGAAAAGGTATAACGGACAGAGTTAGAGAACACCACAATGTACTGAATTGTAACCTCTATCAAATTATGTGTAGCAGGGTAAGCAATGCTGAGGACGGGTAAATTGCGAAGGGCGCGCCTCGATCACAAAATTTTCCCCACTACTTTTTAATGAGAAACGCAGAGGGGCACGTATTTACGTAAATAATCTACTATTTACATGTAAATGTGTAATCGGACTATTGAATGGTTTCTGTTGGAGAATCTGCTAGTAGGCGCTGACAGTCGATGGCCAGTCGCAATCGTTCGTGAAGCTTCGAACTTTAACGTTAACTGCCGATCACTCGCGAAATTCAGGGTCATCCGAAAAGTTTTTATTCTATAGTAATGTCGTTGCCTGATGGAGAACTCGAGGGTTTGTCATATACTATTTGCTAGATGATTTGAGCGCGATCCTTACGGTGATTTATTATATGTAATAGGGAGGCTGGGTTTGCAGATAACAATCGCTTTAGCTAATATGACCCACTATGAAAATTTCGAGAATTACATTTCGAGTGCTTTCAATTGCCGAAACTCTCCCACATTCAAACTGAGGGTTGTTTACAAATTACATAAAATTACGCGGTCGATTTGTACCGCTGAATATAATTATGGAACTCTAAACGTAGCTAATGCAAAACTAGTAAACTATGAGCTGTACAGTATCTTCTTGTTGCAAAAGTCATTTCTAGCTGTCAAATAAGGCCAAGAAAAACTATCAGCACGCTTCGTAAGCGGTCAGGTATAACCTGGGAAAAAGATATGAAACAGATGCGTGCTGTAAGAAGTGAAATCTGCAATTAGTGGCTGTCCGTCTTGCTAAGAGCTGTTAATTCTGAAATGTTCGGCACAGATTTTGCGAAGTCTGTCTGAATACACAACAATGCTATACTTCACGATTTTAAGCCCATTGTTATACCTTTTGTAATGGAAAAATGGCGCGCCGCTCATCTGCGCCTGTAAATATATCACGTCTTTGTATGAGTTTTTACAAAAAGCAATAGTGAAATTTAACCATAGGCAAGGAAGTAACACGCTCGAAACAGCTGAAACAAATGCATGTCTAAGTTGTAGGGATTCAGCGCGTCTTTGATGGTTTTAGCTAGACCTAAGTATTTGAGCCTACTCAAAAACTTATAAAGCTTAATGGATCATACCAGATATTTAGGATAGCCGGACGCGTTAAGCAACATGAGAAATTTGTTTGTAGAACAATCAAGGACCAAGTAGAGTCAATGATGCACCCGTCGGTGAAGGCGATAGCTGGGAAGTCAGCTGAGTAACATTGCTGGTATATGATTGCGGGTTTTCCCGTTTGTGTGTAGCTTTGAACTGATATTCAGGATTCTACTCTTATAAAAACCCTATAAGT
>NW_019214336.1:49184-67966 GCF_002532875.2 Varroa jacobsoni
ATTAAATAAGTTAGCTAATATACTGGTTTTGCTTTGCTTGCTGAAACGTGCACTCCTTTTTCTCTGATAATAGAAACGTAAATAGATCAGTCTATTTTACCCGAACGATTTCCCAATTCATTTATATGATACTCACCAGCGAAGGCCTGAATGCCATAATTGGACTCTTCGTAAACGATTGAGACGTAGGTCCATCGTAATAGTTTCACTATCTCAACCATTGCGGCTGCCTGGTCACGGTCCGATGGCACTGTTCGTAAGAAATACTCGAACCGCTGCTTATTTGATAGTTCAGGACTCGTCGAAAAGAACGAAATTTGTGGAATACGAAACAGGCGCAACAGATTAGCTACCTGCGAACCAAATCACAGAAAACGAGCGTCATATTGTTCTGCTATTATCTGAAAAGGAAACTAGGCTTTGTTGATGAACGATGGATACATTCATTTGTTTGTTTCGTGTAATTGTATGATTGTTTAAGGTCATTAGCATAAACGATCAGGTATTACACGTTAAATAGGGCAATTCTATAATCATTGCTTATCTACGCAAGCGTACGTCTGTGGTCGGTGTTTATAACGGAATCTGGCACGCTGAGCTGAATATGAGATTCCTAATACATACGGAATAGGGACCTTAGTCTTAGTATTGTCAGTTTTCTCTGCCGTATAACGGCTTCAGGGCGGAGTAGATAACCGTATGTATGTGATGCCTACTGTAAAGTATTGAAAATAATAAAAATAAACTTTTACACTTCTCGTCACACTTAGGTTTGATGTTATCCATGTTCAGTTACAATATTACTGCTCCTTACGTAAATGTTATGTGCAGCGGTAGGCAGAAACATCGACAAGAGAAGATGATGCCTCTGCTGTACATATAACAGGTCTCATCTAACAAACAAATAGGTTTGTCCAATCAAGAGTCATTCTAAATAAACGTCTAAGCCGATAGAATGCAAGGCAGGCCAAACTGTGACTGAATACGGCAAAAGTCAACGGAACGGTAGGATATGGAGGGCAGCCACGCGCACCATGTTAGACTCTGCACGCCACCTACCGCGTATGAATAAGCAGCAGCTAGTCAATGGCAGAGTAAATGTCGTTATTAAGAAAGAACCATTTTGAGTTTAGAAGATCATTGGTAAGTTATGCTATGGTAAGATATATATGTCTTCTTTGACTAAATCTGAAAGTAGCTAATCTAACGGGGAGGGGCAAAAAGCTAGTAGATGGGTAACAGATTAATTCACGATAAACAAACTCACTAATAAACTAATAGGTTCGACTGAGACAAATGTTCCCTGAAGTGTGAGTCTACGTTTTTCCAACCGTGAACTCGTTCTTTTCTTACGCTGGCCTTTTAAATTTCCATTAAACTCTACTAAAGCCTACTATGCCGGCCCATTTGGAATAGATATTCGGCTCGATTGTTACACAATGGCATTACGTTATATGCTTTGAACGACTAAACGAATTTTGTGAACCAGTCCAATGGATTTCCGTTTAGATATGACACAATGGGAGCTGAGGCTGGACGGTTGATTCTACCCGTCCCGAGAAACTGGATCTGGATCAATAACGTCCTGTGCATGTCCTACCGCCCGCTAGCAAATGTGTCTCCTCTCTCAGTGTTTTAACACCAATGAAGTTCGAATCACACTTAAAATCAAGTGTCAGATATACGCACGATGCCAGGAGTAAACGTAGCGCTTGTAAGAAGGACAAGTTAATTGATATATGGGGCAGCGGCAGTTGTAGTCGTCAACACAAAGCGTTTGATGTTAACAACAGGCCCACTCCCAATGAACCTTACAGCCTTACGTTTTATAGTGTATCGGTGCAGTTTCGATCTGTCACAATCTGTTTTTCTACGTGGCAGCATTAAATGGCTACATTGAGTTGTTTACGTCCGAAGTGATCCGCTTAATAGACGTACTCTAATTACTAGCATGAACGTGGTCTGCTTAGGGTGCCTGAGCCGGCAATAGTTCGTCCCCAATCGCCCGATACCTGTGCAAAGTGTTTACGCCTAATACTACCATTGCCTGCACCACATTTGATTGTCCGTCCACTCAATCAATATAAAATTAGCTTCCACAATAGTCTAGAATTGATGTTGCCGAAGGAACAGCTAGTGGCCTAATTTAACAGGACAAAAGATTTAAGAATTTTTTGTACTTAGATTTGTAGATTCTAAATCGAATCAGTATCTCTACTTACGGCGGCCGCTGATTGATTAATCTGAGTAATTGTCAGTTTTCACGCCCACAATCTTTAATAGTCTATTTTTATTCGTTTGTGTGAGGTAATGGCTGTAACGGCGGTTTGCTTTAGGCGACGAAAGCTTTCTCTCATTTAGACGAGTCGATGCTGAAGGCCGTAGTTGGGCAGTAGTGAATGTAACTTGTGGAATATAGTTTGCTATGCTCGTTCTTTATAACTTACTAGACTACTGTAAATAAGGTGTCTGGAAAACCTATATTTGGAAGGACAGGCTTCGACTTGAATTGACAAAGATAGACTTTGAACACTGAATCTATGGGTGTAACTATATACATCATTATCTAGGTAAGAACTGGTTATTTCTAGATTTTTCATTGAGACAATTTTAAAACTAATTTTTAAATAGACAAAAAAAAATTCTCTTGAATTCTAATAGTTTGTAAAGTGGCCACGCCCCACTAGATAAAACATATTTGTAATTTTGCTCGCGAGAATTCGCACTTGTATCCTCTCTCTTCTGAATGTCTTCGATGGCTGATACTATCAAGTGGCGCTAGCTACGAGAGCTGCCTGTTTCGTGCAGCTGGCGGTAGTAAGCTACCTCACATCGATGTAGCCTTGCGATATTGTCTATAAAACACAGAAGCTTCTTCTAGCCAGCACTACTGTTATTTCTATCAGGTGCATGCCTTTTAAGGCTCAACTGCTTGACGACGAGCTCTGCTATTCTCGCTTCTTGCTTCTGTTAGCTGGCTGCCTCTAAGGAGTTTGCGGCGCCAAAAGTTCGGATGAGGTTTACTGATTGAGTCGCGTGGTGAATCTGCCTCATCGCGTGGTTAATAACATAGCTCTCCTTCAATCGGCAGAAGAGAACGCAAAAAATAGGCTCTTTCTTCCTTTCAAGGAACATTACTTCCTCAGAAGCTATAGATGATAGACGAGTCTGCCTGGTGGACTTCGTTCCTTGCTAATCCCCATCGTTTTCTTCTTTGAGCTTAAATTCGTTCCAACAAAAGTTCCGATGCTTTTCCTGCTGTTGGACACTAATTCTAGCGCCGAGCGGTCTCAAATATTGGGGACGACTGAAGGAGCCGGTTCACAGAAAGTGTAGGCGAAGTATCCGGTCAGTTGGCGGTCGACTGCCTCCTTATGGATGTCGAGCTGGTGTCAGCCATAATCGTATTCAACCAACTCTGGACCAACGAACAACACTGAGAATAGCAGGCTAGTGTCATGAACCAGTCCCCATTTCTAACGGGTTTGGTTCCCGGGTGAAGCATGTGGCTCGGTTGCCACCTCTTGCCTTTATTCTATGTCTTGGGGCTTTCACAACGAGCTAATTAACTCATTGGCTAGTGATGGGTGTTGGCCGTTTACCCGAACTAGAAATGGCTTTGATAAGAAGTGAAAGCTGAATAGTTTTTCATTTTCGACGACATGTTGTGGGTGCGCTTCCTCTTAGATTTTATCTATTATCTAGCATTCACTAGTTAAAGCGCGGGACCTCATTAGTCACAGCAGTACAAGCGTGATATTCGAATTGTCTATCGTCATCTAAACGACCTTGTAACTGTTTCGATAACGAGATCATCCTTATGTTTATGTTCGACCACAAAAATTGTTTCTGGTACAAGACCTTTTTAATATAAGTTAGTTGCGTTTTCGGCAATAACTCAAATTCGGTGCTTAGATATCTTCAGCATCTGTAAAAAAATACAAAAAAAAAAAAACATTTCCAAATAAGTGAGTCGAGCCGTAACAACGAGATACTTCCTTTCCAGCCGACCGCCACTACTAACGTTTTAATGGTACTGTGACAGTTTTATTCAAAGCATAATCCCGTACTTAATATTAACAGAGAGTATTCAGTGATGGAATGTCGTGAAGAGAGTCTATCTTCCGGAAGTATGGATCGATATATATTGTGTCGTATGGCCAATAGTGCATAACAATGTCTAAAACTCGCGGTTTTAGGCATTGTTATGCAATATAGGCAACATATACAAATAAAACGTGCGTTTCTACTATGCGAGTATCGAGGACGAATATCAGGGTGTCAGTTGCCGTCGTTGCCGTAACAGGCCGCGTCTAGTCATGATCAACGATAGAGCACCCCCAGCGGCAAAAGAAATTCTTCATTTCGATCAAGCCTGTGTTCAGATCGATGTCGAGGGTAAATTCCACTCAGTAACTCAGGAAATGATCTGGATCAAGGTAGCGAATCGGTAAATTCAAAATGCAATTGTTTAAATTCCACCGAATCGATTTCTGTGGACCAAGAAGGTCTTCCAGAAGCAGTGCACAATACTGCCTCTGGAAATAGTCTCGGAACAATGAAGATAACCGAACTGGTTGAACTGCACCGGATTACTAGACGTATGACTGCGATGCGCGTTGTAACGGAGACAATAACTGCAGCAGCTATATATATATATGTATAGCTGCTGCAGTTATATTAGATATAATATATTTAATAATATAATATATTATATATACATATAAATGTGTGTCTGTGGGTAACACAGGGTTACCTACACAGTGCGTATGCAGATAAGGCTAAATTGCTAGAGCTTCAAGTGAGGTTCGTACCTGTGAGGACATAAAAGACTGTGGCTATTTCATCACGTTCAGGATCGTTTCGGCGTTTTCGCAAAAGGCCAATAACAACCGCGGCAAATGCAAATTGAACCAGATCGGAAATTATGGAATATCATAACATAGGGATTATTTTAGACGATCCGTCGTTTTACCCTTGAAATACACCATAGCATATATATGGTTGTCCGTTCGATTGTCGCCCCCAGTGATTCCACTTGTACACAGAAACCCTGTCTACCTTAACGAAATCAGCCGCCGTATGGCTCGTCGGATTGCATTCTGTCCTCTGAGGTTTTTCTGGCTTCTCAATGATCCACCGGCTAGCATCGCTTCTTGAAAATTTCATCGGTTTGGTGTATAGCGGGTAGCTTAATGCGAGCGATTTATGGCCACACATTTGTTACCGTATCGTCATCGCACCGCTGAAATCGTTTCTATTCCCCAAGACATTGATCAGAGCCCACGTAAAACAGCTCGCGTTAAACGTACGATTACTATTATTATTAGATTCAGAGAGTTTATTCTCAACAAGAGCCGAGTTCATTAACACTTGCTCAGAATGCAAGAGATTAGCGCGTGATACTTTCGAGCTAGGAACTGTTATTATTTGTTTCGTCCATACATAAAGGGTGGTAATCGACGCAGCGAAATCGGGTGCCAAGTATTATGTTTGTACTACATCAACAAGAACTTGAGTCGGACAACGCTAAGGCGCTCCAAAGTTTGTCACTACCTTCTAATACGCTCTGGCAAAATAGTAAGCTTTATGAGCCACCGATCCTTGATCGACGACTCGGTCATAATGGACATACAAGTACTCTTAATATCCTAGCTGAGAAAAAGCGATTACAGTAAATTTAATCCGTCGGCTAAATCTAATACGTGACTAAATTACACGTAACTACGACGGCGGTCTGCATATGAGAGTATCGTCCGAATGGCGGCCATCGGGGTGGTGGTCCTCCTCATATGATTGTTTCCGTAGACAGTGTCGAAAAAACGGCAGACATTGAGCGTAATTATAGACAAGGACACAGCAAAAAATTTGCCTATACATTCCTGTCAAAATCTATGTGTTGCGACAGTGATCCCTGAAAGTCGCGCAACGCAACTTTTACTCCGGACTGAGAGGGGCATTGATTCGTGCTCGTTTGGCTTTTGACTTGCTCATAATTAATAGGCTAATAATGCCTAAAGTGAAATCCCAGCAATACAGCCACACCCAATGAGTGAGTATTAGAGAGAGCCAAGCAGATCCAAAACCATCAGGACCGATCTGTTTCATGCGTATGATCGTTTAGCTGTCGTTTGCATGTCCTGTGTCATATGCTCGCTACTTGTCCTGATCAGCTATAACGCTGATTGGCGCAAAAAAATTAAACAGACGGACCATCTCTCATCTGTTAATTACGTTGGCTCGTCAGCCTTTTCGTGGCACAGATAAGGTTTGTCCTGCCATCGAAACACCCTTCTCCCAGTCCTCTTTTGACCCGAACAGTGACAACAACACTACCATAATCGTCAAGCTAGCTTTATAATAACGCATGGGTAGAAGCCCTCATCACTGGCAGGCCAACTACACAACCCAAGCTCGACGTGTATGTATATCTGTTTCTGTGCGTATGGAGATAATTGTAGTTGCTGAACCAGTTGTATATGGCGGTCATGAAGTACCTGCAGCGGTAGTCCAGTAGGTATATATCAAACAGCCGATATACACAAGCTCTAGAAGCAAAATGAAAATGAGCAAGAAACGCGAAGTATACCATGTGTATTAGTAGGACTACACTAAAGGTTCGTACACGAAAGCGCTCCTTCATCGGGGTTTTTTATCACCGGAAAACGGTAACCGAGCCTGGAGAGCGTACTCCTGTTGCTTCGATGAGAGCTAGGTACGCCTGTACCACATATAAAGTTCAGGGCTTAAATGTGATTCAGATAAACGGATAGCGATGCTCGCCGAAACAGAAAGGTGAGGCCCTGCTTACAATACCGCATGACGATGATGGGACTGTTAACGTTGACGGGTGATCGTAGTCACTCGCTCACTTACTAGCCTCGTGTCAAGTGGTCAAGATTTAAAACTGCCTCCTGAGCTCTACAAGGAAAATCCGGGCCGTAGAAAAAGGAACAGATATTGCAATCGCGACTCCCTTTTGCGGTTTCTCTAAACGGTTCCTAGCGACCACTCTATCCTGGTGAATCTCTGAGCATTCCTAGGTCTAACTTGGAAAGAACAGATGACAATCGGCTATAGGAGATATTAAGTTGTGTTATTGATACAGACTATTATCGACTAGTAGTAGACTGATGTGTATGTTTTGTCGGCCGTACAGGACGGTTTTCGACCTACATGGTGCTAAACTGACGTGGAAGATTCATTTGGAATTTGAATCAAACATCATTTATTATCTATCACTGAAATAGGGCACCTTCAGTTATACTTTGAGGCATAATACACAACAGTCTTAATTCTCTATTCATGAGACGGGTCTCTGTCTTACGCATTCACATTAGTTACATGTAAAAAAAAACACACACACGTTTCCATGAACCACTATTGTGTATTTCGACAAACATTTTTTTATTCACCTAAATTATATTTTGCTGCCTTCAACAATGTCACCGACATATTGTATAAATCGTGTACTTCAGGCCACCACTAATATATACATGTGGGTTTGCTTTCGCGTTATGGCCACATGGTCTTTGGCAGTCACCATACTCTTCTCGCACTGAGACTTCGTCGCTGTCGATACCATTGACAAGTGTAAATTACCGACTCCGAACAGGACTAAACTGATTTCATCTCGACGCCTCTTACGTTCTTTCAAGCAATGGCGTGCGCTTATTGAGTTGAAACAGTTTCAACATGTTATGCTTAGCCCACGCCTCGTCTAACCTTTATTCGATGCATACGCTATTCTTTTTCACCGTTCCACTAACCTACTTCGAGAGCTCTTAGCAAAATGCTTAATGACTTGCTTGTCATGGCAGATGTGCCATCTGTCTGTTACTGAAGCATGTAACTTGCCGATCACCGCATAGAAACTCCATTGAATATACATACTGACCCCGTAGAGTTTCACCACCCACAACAAGCAGGAAGTTGAGGTCCTGCAAAGGTCTGCAGGATTCAGTAATCAAAGGTTTCGATCTTGATCTCGACTGGATTATAAAACAAATTGTGGGCCTTTTTATTAATTCGCATGCCCGCCTTCATCAAAACTAGGATCTAGCGAGCTGATCCGAAAAAAGATAGGAAGTCGGCGTTGCACATCGTTGATGTGCGGTAATGTTGATAAAGTTTGACACTAGCAGCTTTGATGCGGAACGTCAGGAAAGTTAAAAACAAACGTGGCTAAGAACGAAGTCTCTATCAAATGCCGAATCGGGTAGGCTTAGCACGATCTAACTCAACTTCGATCCTTTATGACCTTCGCAAAATACCACTGGATAGCAGTTCAATCTCAATAAGTAAGCATTAATCAACTACATGAAGGTTCAGCGGTCACCCGGGCACTCAGCGGAATGGAAACCTTATACGGCTACGGTTATATTTCTAGTTTTTACTCGACGTGCAGCAGCCGTGAGATGTGACGTGCTAAAGTGAACGCAGAAGCATGAAGGCCCGGCGTCGACTGGTGTTATCCCCGTTGTACAAACTAGGCCGGCCTCCGCCATCTTATTACTACCCAGCGAAGGGGAAGGTATGAGGGGCAAGAAGATCCAAGCAAGGACCTTAAAAATTGACGGGTAAGCAAAAAGTTTTAAGGCAAAGCCAGCAGCAACAGCTGAAGTGGGCGCGACACCCTTACTCTTTAGGGAAAGGGGGAGTAAGTGTTAATAACTTGACGTATGCATGATGGCGAAGAGCTTGCCGCGTCTTCGTAATTTACATTGGAATGGGGCGTTAACGATAGCAGCATTGAACGATGTAGGAAGACGCAAATTATTGTGTTCACCACTTTGCTTGTCAATCAACTTTTTCAAGTTTTAGGGCCTATTTTTCAGCTTCGTAGTTCGTTGTTGGGGCAAAGTTAAGCGTAAAAATGGCCCAAAGCCAGCATTTGCAAATGAAACCGCATACGTATGGCCTTTGATGTGGACACGTCAACATGATACGTTCCCACAACTTAAATTCGTTAAACAACATGATTTGCTTATCTACGTAACGCTCCAAATTGTCATATCTAAACATGCGGTACCCGAAGTAAAGCATCCGAGTTTGCGCGTGCACTATTCCATGTATCATACAGCCGAACATCTGTCATCCCAGTGACAGATGCATTAGTCATAAGCGGAAGGCAATAACTGTTTGAATCAGGATAGATGAAAACGTGACTCCCGAATGGCACAGCTTTATGACCTTATGTTGTTTCGTCTATGTCGTGAAGTTCTGGTTAGGTTGATCCATCATGCGGTTAATAAATAAACTTTCTTATATATATATATATACTTATATAATAAATAAATAAAAATGAAGTTGCAAAAACATCGTAGATGTTTTCATGAAATAAACATTTTCTCATCTTTAGTGAATGAACAGAAGTTTAGATTTTTTCACAAATAAAATTTGCTAGCTCTTTTAAAATATGGGTTTCAACTCTACTGCCAACGACAACAAGTCAGTGGCAAAACATCGAAGTTGCCATTTACTGTCTTTAGAAATATATCTTTATTATTTTAAGGAATGAACACAGTAGCCACATTAAGTTAAGCTGAAGCTAGTAAAAGTAGTTTTTAATAAGGCTGCCAGATATTATCTCACCGTTAGAAACGAATTACTGCTGCCAACGCAAGGCCCACCGATCGTTCTCAGAAACAAAGGCTTTCCTTCGTAAAAATAGGTATCCCTTACATACCTTTTTTCCGTTCCATCAGCGAGTTAACAGGTATTCCATGGCTCATTATTTGTATTGTTGCTCACTTTAAAACCTTCCTTTGGCTGTGACCTTATGCGCCGATATCATGGCTGACCACAACTCAGGTATACTTGACTACTCTACGTAATAGGATCTATAAGTGTCGGGCGAAATGCGCAAACGAACGCTCTTGATCTGGTAATATTGATATAGCCTCGCCGCGATCGACTCCCCCATTCATAAAATTGACCGACGCTATAAACTTACATAGAACATTAACCAAATATTTGTTCCCTTCAAGATCCGTCCAAAGTTTGTAACCAGAAGCAAGACCCATATTCTGCAACAATGCATCCTCAATGACAACTTCACTTGGAGTTCGGTTACCACACACTGAAACGCCTCCTTCCAACTACGCTATGCAAATCCGTGAAACAATGGACTGCTGGGACCGATTAGACCTATTTTGGGTGTTCGTAAAAACGTGTGCTATTTGACTGCGCAGTAAAGCAAAAGTGAGCTCAGAAAATCAACTTGCTAAGCCTAAAATTATAATTATGTAGGCAAAAGTCTTTAGTAGATTGTTAAACGCAACTAGGAAAAAAGAATTAAGACATCACAAGGAAACGGAAAAGCATCTTATTGTCTCCCTAATACAGCGCATCTAATCAGTCTGATTTATGTAAATCGGTCTAATTTAAGAACGGTGTTGAAAGGAATCTTACTTCCGCTATGTATATTGGAGGTATCAAAGCCAGTCACAAAATCGTTAGTTAAATCTTACACTGAATATATTTGACGTACTACACAGGGGAAAATTAGCCTCTGAGAAAGAGCCGCTTTCAGTTGACCAGGTATATTATGACAGAAAACTCTACTCTTCCGCATGTCGAGGCTGGACAAGCAAGGAGGACGATTTTCTATATTTCGTTTCCACTCTTTAAAACAACGACACGTTCGCTATTCCATATGTTAAGTTAATCAGTATTTTTAACTAACTTTAAATTGATGTACTCCTTGAAAGCTGATACTCGTTATTAATGGCTGTTTCAGGGGCTAGAGTTAGCGATCGTTAAAAGTTACGGTAACTCAAGCACAGCAGTTTGTCAAGCTGAGTCACCTCTTAATTACATCGACTGATAAACTTATACCCATTTGTTCTTCTAGAGGACAAGAGCATGCATATACTATACGGCCCAAAGTGAATGCCGATTACATGAGATGTACCCTTACACGAAACCATGTGGAAAATGCACATTACGGCAAAACTTCCGCCAATTGTCAAGCCCAACCTGGAATGCCCAAGCCAACATAGGTAAGCTATAGTTCAAATATTGAATAATCGATTCCCATATGATAACAATTACTGGTTTTATGATTACTTGGAAGGCCTTCCAGCACCCGACATTTGAGCTGCCGTTTTTGTTGAGCCAAACGCATCATTTGCAATTGATTATTCCCTTTTTGACCTTCGACAGAGACAACACACTTTGTTCTTCAAGAAGTTTGTTTTCCTTCAGGCCAGCTTCAACGACGTCTGATTTACGTGCTTTCCTCTAATTCAATTAAGGTCGTCGAAGGCTAGTGAACAGACACCGTTCGAACGAACCTACCGCGACCCGTTATCATCAATGCTAATCAAGGCCCACAGGGGACCTGACTCGTTCTTCCAAGCGACGCGAACCTATCAAAATCGATAGACAGCATGTTCTTGCTAAAAGGGACGATAAATCGCATTATACCATTCATCCATAAGTCTGCACAAGCAAGCACGTTCATAACACTACACAGGCAAGACAAAACACAAAAATATATCACCAAGTTTGTTGCATTTAGCCTGATATCTGACCTACAAACAAACCCAAACGAAAGCATGCGTCTTATCGTACACAATACGTAGTAAGTTATGCTCTGCACAGGAGAAAAGTTCACTCCAGTAAAGATTAATTTTAGATATATTGCAAGGATTCTCTTCTATGTCCAATTTAGAATCTTGTTTCGACCTCACGCAACAAACTACGAAAAAGATAACGCAGGCGGCATGCCCTGTTTTTAACTTACGTGAAGGTCTGAGTTACTGGAAACCAAGTAAGTACGTCTAGCATAACAAGCGTGCAATGAAATCTAATAATAGTAAACCTATACCGGGCAAAAAATACGTCGCTATCTTGCTTACTTTGGAGCACTTACGACCTACAATAATGGCATCATGCCGAGGTCTCCGATAATCAGATTTCTTCTTACATGTATATACTTGCATATATGGCAGCACATGTGGGTCGCCATTGGCGAATATTGGCGCGGTGAGGGATTCAAAAAAGTGTAAACCGATTCAAAGTACGCGCTTTTGCTAAGTTAGCTAATCACTAAAATTTCGAAGTCGATATCTGAGTTAGCCGACCGTTTCGGAGCGAAGCGCTCAACCGTGAACAGGAGGGCCAACTGGGATCCCGTAAAGCGACATATTCGTTTGTAGCGTAATGGAAGGCCACAAAAAGGACCATACATATTACTGCCATTTACTAATGTAGTGCCCTTAATTAAGTACGCGCTATCCATAACGATTATTTACCTGTATAGAAGTTACGGATGATGCAGCTCCGAGAACGCCTGAGATAACGTCAACGGACGACTCCGCCGACTTCGTAGACGTCATCCCGCCAAACGCACTACTGGAACCCTGGGACCCGTCCGTTGAGTCTTTGTGCGTTTGTGAGCACGTGATCTGTTCATTGCTATTATGAAGTTTGCCAAACGAGCCTGAAAGTCAAAAGAATGTCGAAGATAAATTGATTAACGAATATACACGGAAACTGATATGCAGCTAGCCGGTATGGGGTAGTATATGTAAATAAACAGATCTGTTTCATAGTTCAGATATCTCTGTAGATTAGCGCAAAATATCTGCGTGTCTAGCCTGATGTTTTATATAAAATAGAATTTGACAAAAAGTTAGAATCACCATGATTGCTTCGTTTAGTGAGTTTTACCGTGGTGCTTTATTGGGTCATTCTCTCGTAAATCTATGTCACACTCTTTATATTCTTAGACCTTAATACCACTGCCCCAGCTACTCAATCTTTAGATTTCTTTACGTATATTTCCGTATCGAGGACTGACCGCGATAAGAATGAACGACCTATGGCATTTTCTTCTAGAGCGTGGTGATCCCACATCGTCCAAACCGCCATGAAACTTTACACTTAACTGTAAACTTTATGATCTACTAATGCTGCCTTGTGCAATAGCTATCGGCCGCACGTATAGCTTACTATAGTGGAATTGAGCGTTCAGCTAGCGTGATGCAAGGAAACAAGGAGCATCACATAGTTAGCAGTGGCTTCTTTGTAGCACACCTCTATATAAGAGTGAAACCATAGAGATAATCCTATTTGTGAATACGAATCACTAAAAGAATAATTCCCAGGTCTTTCTAGCGCAGCCTTGAGTAAGTGGATGACGAGAATGGACCACGCGTGTTCATGCTAGAAACCACCTAAATACATGTACTGGACAGGCAAATCGGCCATTATCGTCTAAAATTAACCCTACAGTTAAAAAATAAAATTAACCCTAAGTTTCCGTCAGAAAGAAAAACAACAACTTTCATTCGTATAAACGGCTCTTGTCATGGGAGCCCTGTTGCTTAAAGCTGGCTGTCATGATATTTACCAGCAATACTAACTGGATTGTTGTGCTTGCTTACAGTTTGGCACGAACCCACATGAGCAGAATGTCTGCCTCTATACAATCCCTATGATAATATATGTACACTATGGATACCGATAAATACCGACATTGCTATTAACCTAACCATGTATACGCAATTTTCTGTAAAAAGTGCTACAAACACCACCTCTCCTAGGGAGTAGATTGATTTCTGCAAGAGGCAGCCAAGCTAGCCATGGCGTGACCTCAAAAGGATTTTCTTTGTCATTAATGTTTTGCAGATATATTTTTCTAATTAAAAAAAGGTATTTTTCCACAGATCCATATGCGTTCTTACATATACATGATACTAATGTCAGTGAGACCATTTTAGCCAAAGATTCGTGCAGAGCCTTGCCATTGTAGCCATATCATTACGGTAATTGTGATCATGGTAACGACCACTACGGCGACGATTCTTTTTATCTGGTAGCAAACAGATAGAGGTCCGCTTGCTATGAGAGCAACCGTCCGCAGCAAGTAATTCGCCGGGTTGTCACTTAGACCATTCAGAGAAGGTAACGACCGAAAAGGAGGCCGTCCATCTAGGCTCGATCTAGGCTAACTGGCATGGTTAGGAAGCTGTGTGAACTTCTAGTGGAAGTTAATTAGGCCAATAAGTGGTGAGTCAGCAGCTTGACTAATTAATTAATGAATTAACGATTCGGCGAATGAAATATTATAGTACGGTAGCTGTTTGGCGAGTTAATCAACTCTTAAGTCCTAGGCTTAACGGTAGGTATAGTTCAAATATTACGTCTACATTACTGATCTATAGTACAGCTGCTGATCCGGATACGGTACGTGCTTTAGGGGTTGCTCGTATATAAAAAAAACGAGCGTGCCCAAAGACGCGCTGTTTACCGCAATCAAGGTTAAGTGGTTGCTCTCGAATTTTCAAACCGGTGTATACTTGAGGCTAAATATTGAACATGTTAGCAGCTACCTAAAAACGAGCGTGTAAAAAAGTTGAAAGGTACTGGATATCAATTTTTTATTCCTGGTAAAGCCCCCATTTCTCCAAATATTGTATTTGGGATAAATTTCTACTTATACGTGTCTATATCAGCATACATGCCTTAGCTGGACAGACAGCCTTTTAAGGGCGACGTTTTGATGTTTGTTCATTGGTAAGCCTTGTTTATATTTTTATACGTATTCTATAATAATAAGTATCCTAAGGTCTTTTAACAATATGTACACATAATAACAAGACAGTTGTCTTGCTTCCTGTAAATTGCCACACGGTTTCGATTTTTGCTAGCCGTTGTCAAATTACTATTGTCGAATCCCCTCTGCATTGCCATCGAGACAACTGCATTCGTCTCTAATTCTATAGGCCATTATGAAACCGTATTAAACGCTTCCTAGCCTTAGGCCTACTTTGCCTTTGGGGCGTTCCGACCCTAAGACACTGCTCACTTTGGATTGCCACTCTCCTCTCTAGGATTTATGCCCCTTCACCGACTGCAGTAACAACAGCTAAAGCCATTTACATACGTTTTATCCCCCGTGCTACTTCTAATGTTCGTACTAATGTCGACTGGTGCCTAGGGCTGACTACAGTTCTACCTATTCTGTTGTCAGCTTTTTGTTGTGCTCACATCAACCAGGATAGTTTATAATAGCGTGTAAGGCTTGACATTGTTCCGTTCGCTAGTCTTCAACAAGGACTTCAGAACATTCCCAGTGTTGAATGGTGCGCAATGCATAGCTGTTGGGCCAATGCAGCAACAGCCCTCACATGGAGGAGCGTTCTCTCAGCTGTTCTCGCTATCGAGCCGACGGTCGTGTGGTCTTGATCCTCAACACGACAAAATAAGAATAAATTTTTTCTCATGCGAGAGGCTAACGTTCAGCTTGCTTAAACGTCTGTCCATTCTATTAAAAAAAAAACGACGAAGACCTTTTTTGTCGTTAAATGAGCGAAAACACACTATCCAAAGCTTGACATTCTTCACACAAAGAGACAATGAAGAAAAAAGGAAAACAGAATAAAAGAGATATATAGAAAGCTAACTTTCGATAACGATTACCAGGAGTGAACGCAGCTTTTACGTATAAACGACTTCATTGCTTTTCCCGCAGGCTAACAAAGTAGCGAAAGTAACCTTTTAAAGTGAAATGGAGACGATATTGGGTGGCATCACTATTCTAGTTAAATCCCACTTAAATGAGAAGATTCTGGGACGCAGGCAAAGAAATCTTGCCAATGAATTTTCAACCCACCCCAGGAAGGGTGATAAGAAAACGGTTCGCCCTACAACCTTACATTAACAACGCCAATATTCTCATAGCATTACTACCTGTGATACCTTTCTTGATGAGTCCTTGATATTGTAATGCATGTAAGGTACAAATATATAAATAATATGTAAAAAAAAACATTACCTATATTTAATCAAGTAAATTATGTGATGATTTAGTATTATACCAACTCACACGAGTATATCATCGTTAATAGCTGGGCTCATTTCATGCCCAATCTGAGAAACAATGGTCTGTTGTCTCAGTGGTTTATGCGTAGCTTATACTCAACCGAAGCAAATTGTTGACGTGGATCGTCATAACAAAAGCTCGATCAATTCTTAAATCCTGCGTGATTAAGCCTCCTCCTGTTACTAGCAGAAATGAGGTGGAATACGTTATGTTGATAGACTATGGGTTTATAACATGTATTATCTAAACTGTCATAGAAGGCGAAGTCTATCTATTACGTCACTTAAAAATAATGGCTAAAATTACTGGACATGACAACATAATGGGAAATTCAAATGTATATAATCGTTAGCTTTTATAAATCTGAATTAATTATGCCCCCATGCCTTGTACCAGCAGGCCTGTGTTGTTCCATAGAAAATTCTGCTTCCTTCCATAGAAATTACTGTAAGACATTAGAGAAGAGTCATCCGCTAGCGTTATAACGATACGAATGCCCTAAATATATATATATATATATAGATGTACGGTGAATCAATATTTCAATGATTATATTTCGTATAGCCTTTGATATCGCGCTCGATTTTCTACATAGAGAAATTTTTTGAAAAGTAAGATATGTTTTGAAAAAAGAAAACTGCAGACATTAGTCTCAGAGACGTTGAGTTACCCATTGAATCATCAAAGGCAAACCATTTCACCATGTGAGAGTTAAAGGTATTAATTTGTCCTTCAGGTCAGGAGAAACCTGTGAGAAACCAGATGGCTCAACGAACACAGTGCAGAGTTAATTCGAACATTACATTAGACAAACACTGGTAAAAAGACTGGGGGTAAGCAGCAAGTTAATGAACACAGAACGTCCAGAAGGTAATAAGAAAAAAGAAAAAGAACCCGCAAGCCGCAGCAGAAAGCGTCTGTGACGGAATTATCGATGCCTCGTACGCCCACTGCTCTTTACAGGGCAAGTCATTTACATCAAGAAAGACTAAGAAGCAGGGACTGTTAAAAGTTCTGCCCCTGGCATAGAAATACAGCTTAACTAGGTGTGCTTGCTTGTAAGGTTAATTAGTTTTTTATAAAATAAAATTTTCACGCATTTCAAGCACAACCAATAAATATCGCTTTGATCAAGGCACAACTTCTGAATACTACGCCAATACCTATTGCTCACCAACTAAAAATATGCGCTAACAAAGATGCTGGCTCTCACTGAAGTTGAGAACGGTTGAAAGTAAACAGATAGGAAGTCTAAAACTTATAGGCGATTTGCAGCCCCCTACCTGATTTAGTGATATGCCAGTTTTTCATACCCTCTTGCATCCTTCTACTTAAAACAGCCTTGGCATCGCTATGGCTGATAGCTACACGTCGCTACAATCAGTAACCTCTCTCAGTTTCTTCTTTTCTTCCGGAAGCGCAGATAGCGCACATATGTAACGTCGCTGCGATGAATATTGAGCTTCCTCGAGATCGATATGATCGACATTTTCATACGGTTCTTATTTAACCGGGCTGCGGCTGCTTCCCGTTACACGCAACGTATGCCCAGCCGTTGAGCTAGAAACAGTTGTTCATCCGCATTGATAAGCAGCATTACGATCGCAAATGGGCAAAAAGGGATATATCAGGGAAACAGAACGTAATAAAAAAGATAAAAGTTTGCAAGCATTCAGAACTTTTTCCCAAGTGATAACACCCCCCCCCCTCCCCCCAAAGATCGGAATCTGCTATTCATGGTTTATCCTGTCGAGCTCTTTTGCCCTAGATATTTGCCTTACTAAACATTGTGGCAGGGCAACAAAATATCAGTGGAATGCAATATTTTGACTAAAATTACTCCTGCCTACTCTATCAGTTGCCAACTGCTGGTCAACGCACGGCAGTTGACTTATGTAACTAAAAGAGGCTCAGCATCGGCCCTGCAGCAGCGGACCAGGTTACTCTGTCGACTGCCTTCCAGTGTCTACACAGCTTGCGCCACTATTTGGGACTGTGTTAACCACAAGTTCTCCTCTTTCGACTCTTTACCGGTGCCCAGTTCGTTATGCTGCCGTTCTTCCCGACGATGAAGTCAAGAAGCCGCTAAACGACGTTACCTATCACTTGAGAACAGGGTCTGACCGAGGCGGTCGGCTCCCTTACCTACTAGGCTAGCTCAGAATAAGACAGAAATTAGACGGGTGTACGGAGTACGGGACGCGTTGCGAGAACGCCAAGGAACATCTCTACCAGTAGAGAGGATATACACGCCACCTAAATCCAAACATCAAGGTAGCCATGTCCAGTTGGCTTCGAAAAAGAACTGGCCAACCGTGTTTGATAGTGATAAATACTATGAAAAAATACGTCATTGCTCATGGAACTTTTATGAGGCAGAATGAAAGGGCGAAGAGATGCAAGCAGCAAATACAGTCGAATACGACAGGGTCATCGCAACTAGCAACAAAGCGCGTCCTAAACGTCCCGGATTAAGCAAAGTATAATTTTGCTATACTCCTTTGATACCACTTTCGTTTTAAGGCTAACATGATTGTTGTTTTAGTTCCTAGTTTTGATACACTTTGAATAAGAACGGGAATATACAGCAGTTTGACCTAGGCTATCAATTTTATATCTTAGTTAACTTGGCAAACGAATGGGTTATGCAAGATAAGAGTGCTTAAAAAGTCAATCAGACACAGAGTAATTATTCTTATTGTTATCGAGTTAGCAAATACCTTGTAATAAACTTCAGCACCACATGGTTGGCAGGACTAAATTCTGGACATATATTTGCCTGTGATGGCTGTGCTTTCTAATGCTGCATACGTGTTCTTGTTTAAATTTGTGTTACCTGTTCATCTTGTGTCCCAACAAAGCCATATTGTTTCTTCTCTACCGTACACACAAGGAACAGCATCTTTATTGTTTTCTGCCCTAATAATTGCATTACTGCTATATATAC